>NW_020897693.1:16333197-16403434 GCF_003984885.1 Neopelma chrysocephalum
TACATTAATACATTAATACATTAATACATTAATACATTAATACATTAATACATTAATACATGTGAAGAAGACAAAGAAGGCTCATGGACAAAAAAAATATGGAGCTGGTATAGAAAAGAACATGGTCACAAACTGGTGGGTCACAAACTAGGGAGATGAAATACACACAAGGCAGAGATCTACTTGAAGAGGCTTGTAAGAAACTCGTAAGAGAAAAACCTACTGCAACGAATAATTTAAAATCAGGCACCCAGTGTTAGTCTGTACACCAAGTTTTCTTGTATGTACACTAAAATAAACCACAAGCAATTTTGTATGGATAATTTCTGGCTTCCTTTAGCATGCATATTAATTACTGAGAGTGTTTCCACTTAATCAGAATTTTAAATACGGAAAACATGCTTTATGCAATAGTAATGGAGTTCTACAGAAGCTTAAGCTTTCAACTACTCTAAGTTCAACATAAAAAGGTTGTGTTCCATTTTAATTTACTGTTCAGGGCTTTGCTATAATTTTGTGCAAACCAGCAATGAGGGACCACTAAAATGCAACTAGTCCTGCTGGCACAACCCTGCAATGAATTTAACATAAAGGTCTGTTCCTCTAATGCTAATTTAGTAAGGTTATAAGCTGAAACAGATTTAAATGAGATAATGGCAGAGAGTTACACTGCTTTTATTTTCTGCTACTGAAAATCTGGGGGAAAATACTATACCTAAGTGGTTGCATTACAATCGACTTCCTGGAGAAATTTTATTGAGTAAAATCCCACAAATTTAAAGAGAAATGCTGGAAAACTGTAATCAACAAGAAACAGACAACAGAAGGAAAGCAAAATAAATTAAGTGTGGGAAGGTTTGGCATGCAATCCAGGGGCAAGGGAGGTTTTGGGAAGACTTAAGAATTTAAGACAATAATGTAAGAATGCTTCTAAGTGTTTTCACCAAAATGGTCTGGAGGAAAAAATGAACATAGTGATATCTGAGGTACAAAATCAATGTTATTGAGATGATATGAAGCAATTTACTCTTTTTTCACAGTAGTTGATTCTGTCTATCTGCAATATCTAGTGGATTTAACTTAGAATGTTCATATTTAGAAGATTCTCAGTGACAAAATATGTAGGGCTATTTTTATTTTTGTTCAACTATGTTTATATGTACCCATATTTGATTCCTCTTTCTCCTGCCTGTTCATATAGTTAGTTTCCTGTAACTGAAGTAGGCACTTTTTAACTACTTGTTGAAACTGTACTACTGTACTATTGTACAGTCTCTAGAAAAACAGTGGCCTGAAGAAGCTGTCTAGGCTTCACTGCAATTATATAGCCATTACTATTAACCTCAACTGCAACCCACTTCCATAAGCTATTTTATCATAGACGGATAATTTCATAGTTCTCTACAAGCAGTGCATAAGAAGCAGATTGCAACTTAACAGCAAATAACTATTCAACCAAAACACTAAAATTTGATGGCAATTACATGAACAGTAGTACATTACATGGCAGCCAGCTATTACAAATTTAAAGCATAAACCACTATATCCAGAATAGGTTTTGACACACATATTAAATAATATTTTTGAGAAGCTTTCTTGTTCTAGTCTAGGCATGACACAAAGGCTAAAATCCATGTTTCAAAACTCTCCACGTATTGGTCAGAACTGAGGTTATTGCCTGTCAAGTATGATGTGCCCATTTATCTCATGTTACTGTAAGAGCCATGGTCTGATCTGATGGTACATAAGTAAGCTGCAATTTCCTTGCTCCTATTTACTTGATTTCTTTTTGCTTGATTTAGGTCTGAAACTGGGAGCTGAACCTACTGTCACTGAGGAGCTGTTACTGCTTGTGGAAATGAAGCTGTCTGTTGTAATGCTTACCTGCAGTACTTCATAAACTGAAGTACTAACAAAATTTTCAGCAGAAATTGCTCAAGGCAAAATCAAATTCTCACTTAGTACAGGATCCTAATTTCAATCCTATGCAGGCAGTTGTGTGTGGTCTCTGGGATTTATGAAATACAGTGATTGAAAACTCTGCTGGAGAGATGGCTCTATATGCTCCTGAATTGAAAATGAGGAGCATCCCTCATAACCAGGCCCACTAGAGAGTATTTCTTCTCTGCTGCCTCTCATTATCTGTCACTCAATTATAAAAGACCTCTATCCTTTATTTCTTGCCTCAGTTATATTTTTATTTTGGGTTGTAAGAAATTCTCTCTGCAAGTATATGATTTAGGATCTTACCTCTGAAATGTTGAATTTAACTCATTGCTGGTATTTCTGAAACAATTCAGCTGATATCCTATGGTGAAAGGACAATTTATTCTGCTCTTTTTTTTTTAATTTTTATTCTTGTTGGGTTTTAATGGAAGTATTTCCATGCCAAGTATTGATATTCTTCTATTCAGAAGGTCCCGAAATCATTGCCCTCTATTTTTTTTTAAATATTAGTTACTAATGAAAGGTCATTGAGAATAAAATAAGCAAAATAAGATTTGTATGACTTGAAAGCCATATAGACTTCTCATTGCATGAACTGTAGTGCAGAATAACTTTACATGCCTCAGAAATAAATTTGCATCTCAACTTGTAACAAGAGAAAGATTTCTTGTGTATGTGAGAGAACTGTGAACATTTACATGAAAATTTATCAAGGCTGATAAAAGGGCAGCTCAGTTTTCACTGTGGCTATGAATTAATTTATGAAGTTTCAGAAAGATATTATATTCTTCCTTTCTCTTCCAGAAAAATCAAGGCTTTTTTCTTCTTTTACTTCTGCATTTAAAAGGCAATTTTGTCAATTACAGCGGGATGGATTATAAAGAGAATGCTCAGGCACAGTGGCAGTCACCAGCAGCTACAAAGCTAAGGAACTGACATTCATGAGAAGAGTGCTCAGATAGAAAACAAGAGAAATGGGAGAAACATTAAGGGAGAAAATAGCGTAAAGGAGGACTTGGAGACATGAAGAGGGACACCTTTAACAAGATGAAGTCAAGATGCAGAAAGAATGGGTTCACAAATGGAGGTCAAACCAGAAATCTGGGTGACTAAAAATTTGTATGAGACATTTTGACAAAAGAAGTCAACCAAGATAAAAGTAGCTAAAACTAGATATGAAATAAAAGAGAAAGACCTCAAAGTTAAATAATGAAACACTGAGTGAAAGAGTGAAAAAGAGCAGTTCTGTGAGCAACAGAATTCCTGTTGTCTGGTTTCTTACAAATTTGTTGTGATTTTATTTTCTTTTGTCCAGGAAAATGTGAACTCTGAATGAATTTTCTTCCTAGTGTTGACCATTAATAATAATTAATAATTGTGCATTCACTGGAAGGACCACATGCTTCAGCCTTTCCAGCAGTATAGGCAAATGCAGATCTTTTTTCTTCACCCAGTCATCAATCTTCATGAAAACTGCAGGAAGCTGGTATTTTTAAGACCTTCCCTTTGTTATCGCTGAGGTTTCAGCTTACCAATGGGTTAAAAAACAGGTCATTAGATTTAGATGCTAACATAAACACACGCATAGCTGAATCAAATAAGCCTTAAGAAATAAGATAAATTGGGTGGAACAAATCCTAGAGGAAGAAGAGCTGGGGTTATTGAGTGTAAAGGAGATGAATGAGGCAAGACAAAGAGAAAGCTGACTTTGTCATGGCTTCAGGACAAATGGTGAAAGAGGAGGTAAAATATATCAAGACAGTGTTTAATAGAAACAGAACTAGGAAGAAGCCAGAAGAGAGAGATTTATTGAAAAGCAGGAGAGGAAGGGATAGGATGTGAAAAGGCTGTGGCTGACAGTCTGAAGTAGGAAGGGAAGAGGAAACTGTGGCTCCCCAGTGACAGGTAATATGAAAAAAGGGCTTTGAAAACAGAAGAGAGTTCAGTAAACTGAAGGAGGAGATAATGAGAAAAGTAACAGAAGGCAGTGGACACAGGCAGGCAAGGACAGAGATGTGGAGAAAGGATAAGCTGACATAAGGATGAACTGTGTGAAGAAAATTGAGCAATGGGCACTAGATCACTTCTACTTTGCAACTGTGTGCCAGGGCTTGAGGAGGAAGGCTGGAAGGGGCTGGCAGGCCTGCTCAGCTATTCTGTGTTATGGACACTGCAAAAGGGCAGGTGGAGCATAACAGGTACTTTGTTCATGGGAGAAATATTGAATTGTCTGGTAATTATACAGCAAGGGAACTAAAGATAATGATGTGTCTGTCCATCAGTGCCTCTAGGAGTATCAATTAATCATCGTACTAGCTAAAGCTGGTTGTGAACTCTCCAACAAGACATGGCTTCATCACAGCAGGCTGGTATCAGCACCGGGAATAGCATCCTTGATGAATCATGAAGTGGGATTCCAGGGGACGACCAGGCATCCAGCCCCTGCAAGCAAGAGAGCCAGCTGGCTTGGGGGCCTAGAAACTCTGAAACTACATCCAGAGGGCAGACACATCCCAGCAATCCAGACCTGGGAAAGGATCAGACACTGAGCAAAATTAACACAATCATGAAAGTCACAGCTGCTGTTCAGGAGGTAGACAGCACTGAGCCCAGTGAGCACCATACCAATTTCAACCAGCAGCTGCCAGGGGTCATATTTCATTTCAGAAATACCACGTGTTGGTATTTGCAGACTATGTTTTCAACAGAAATTCCAGCTTACAGGAAAAATCAGAAAATACTGTCTTTCCCGGTCTGAATAAAACATATTTGTATTTCTAAGATTTGGCCAATTTTGTTTGCCACATATATTTGCTACTTGCAGCATCACTGGTTTCCTAGTAATGGTGGATCTTTAAAAGGTTTTTGCACTTGGCAATTTGTGCATCATCTTTCAACATCTATCACTGATTTGAAAATGGACATAAAATCTTTCTGGTATGACTCAAATCTTCTCAAATGCAGTTCATGTAAAGGGGAAGAGACCCTCTGTTGACTGGACCATCTCAGCAAAAGTGCAGAACAGATGCAAATACAAACTGAGTAAAGAAGCTGCCAGCATGAATCACTGATGTTTTGTGAGTGAATATTTGTATCTCAACTTAAGAGAAGTTTAAAAAATTTCAACCTATGACTTACTGCCCTTCAATCTCACCATCTGTAAATGGGAAACAGGCTTCCATACTCTGAGATGCAATCCCAACCATTTTAGTGTGCACATAGGCCAGAAGATGCCTATGGATCTTTTCTTAGAGACAGCACAGAAGAGAAAAAAAATCATTCTTTTTTTGTTTGGACGCAACTTCACTAAAAACCAAGATTTCTGAACACAAAAAGATGACACAAAATGAAAAAGCCTTTTTCAGTTATTTTTTCCTCCCTCTCCCTATTTATGGTATCCAGTTTCTTGGCTTTCTCTGTCATGTTCTCTGAGGTTACTGCAGTGTCTTGTCCTTCACACAATCAGAGGTTAGCCACAGTGATGTTACAGCAGCCTGTATGAGGATGATAAAACCCAGATTTGCTTCCCTGTCAGCCCCTGCTGAAACACAGATGTTGAAAATGGTTTAAGATCATGGGGTTTGTTTCTTGTAGTGACAAGCTGGCACAAGCTCCTCTCCTTGTTACTTATCAGAAAGAAGTTAGCTACCTTTAACATGAACTCTCCTTGCTGCTGTCTTAACTGCTCTTTTAGTATCTTCCTGACATAGACCAAGTCTAAAATGTCGCCTTATCATGTCACGTGTTGTAGTTTAGAAAGAAATATTTCTATTACAGGAAAGAAATGGCCTTCTTTATCTGTTTTTAGGGTGTAAGCACAAAATGGAAAATATAGAAAAATATTCCACCCTTAACTGTGATTACTACATAACTGTAAGCTTATCTTTACTAGTACCATTACTGTCTCACATTTCAGGTATCTATAAGATATAGTCATACTTCTAGATATAAACATTTCCCCTTTATTATTTATATGTATCATGTTATATATAGATGAGCTCTGGGACAAGGTTTATATAGGAAGTTTCTGGTCTATGATAAAACAAAAACAATGACCAAGCACTTTCTGAGCAAGGGACTGTGGAATCATGGACATTCTATGATTTTACATCTCCTTGCTCAAAAGGGGCCATCTGAAAGAGATCAATTTGCTGAAACAACCATTTCTGTTTTCTCTTGTGGGTCTTACGGTCAATTCTAATTGTACATATACGGAAGAGGTGTTTAACACAGAAAAAACCCTAGTATTAACTGTTGGTTGGATAGCTCAGAAACATACAAGGCTGGATGCAGTCTTGACAATCTTGATCAGTACACAGCCTTGGATGGGGTCAGTCCAGAATGCTCAAGGAGAGGTCTGATGGGTATAACTGGACTAATGACAAAAACTTTTCAACTGTAATTGGATGAAAGTGTTCCACCTGCTGTTTTCTTCCTGTTCCCAAGCAGTGTGAATCTTGTAATCAATAAGTAAATAGGACTGTACAGATCTTTTGTCTGCAAGAAGCACGTACAGCTGTGCAGGAACTCGAGGTGAAACAATATAAAACTCCCATCTAAATACAGTTACGATATTTGAATAAACTGGGTTAAGCTCTTTGAAGAAAATCACAAGTAACTACTAACAAGTCTGCAAAGTTAAACGGGGAATAGGGGACCACACAAGCCAGTAACAATGAAATGGTGACTAATTGTGTGTAGTCATGACATTCAGTAAACAGTCCCTTAGAAGACAATGCGATGGTTAAATATAATATATTAGTGTCACAGCTGCTACTGCCTATAATGCTTTTCTCCTTGTTTTCAAGGTGAGATTAACTGTATTATCTATAAATAGATTAAACTGTGCAAGTCCTTTACCTACAAATAGCACACACAATTCTTCGCAAAGTACCTTGCTCAGGTTGATCTGAACAACAGAAAAGATGTGTTGTGTAATGGTGGAGAGGATGCTGGTGACAGTTGGTGGTTACTGGGGTTGAAATCTTCCACATAACCACAGACCTGTGACATCAACGGTACAAGCTTCCCTCCAGGCTTTGCCTTTATTGTTCTTCTATGTTGATCTGTATGAGAGAACTCTGCAGGTGAAAGATATACCTATAAATCTTACCATCTTAGCCACGAGAAATTGCATTTCATAATCATATCAAGACAAATATATGCCCTTAAGTAATCTAACTTGCTGGAAGAAAATGAAGCAGTTGAGAATGTACTGAGGTATTTTCCAGCAGGGATAGGGAACCACTCTCACCAGCTTGCAAAAATTTTCCAGAAAAAAAAAATCAGTGTTTACTTTTAATCTTGCACATATTTTTTCTACCAGCACTTTTTGTGATTCTTCTGCTTAGTTGGGTCTCTTATTCATCTCCACACAAGATGCCCTAATCGTTCTCTGATAGCCATTGTTGTCAGGAACCACGAACCTCTTTAAAGCTAAGTTTTTCCTTAGCAACATTATTCCCTTCACCCCAAAGATACAAAAGTTTCAGTTTGCATTTCGTCTAGGTGATGCTTCAGGAATTACTTTCTCCTTCATCAAAACAGCAGTAACATTTGGCTCTTACCCCATTGGGGGTCAGTTCAGAAATCCCTTTCTCTTTCTTACCCTATTCAGCCCTCTTGCTCCCTTTCCTATATTGCAGCAGGCTGCGTTCCGAGTCAGTGGAATAGGGCAAGCAAATTCTGGCCAGCTGTACTTGTAGTACCAAGTAAAAAAGAAAACCTTTTGTATTCAACACCATAGTCAGCCAGTTGTGCTAATTCATAAACAACCCCCACCCTTCCACAACTCCATCTTGGGGCTGAGGGAAGCTGGGCAGCAAAGTTTGAGTCAGACATGCAGCACACTCCGTGTGTCACAACAGCAGGCAGGTTGTCAAAGTGCAAGACACTTCGGCTTTGGTCACATGCGTCTGACCAGGAAAAGACATTGGCGTTCCATCTGCCTGCTAACTGCCTCCTGCAGGAATGCTGAGTGGAGCTGCAAATGCAGCAATTGTGCCAGTGCAAAATCCTTTTTAACTTTTGTCCTATTTGCCTTATGCTGTGCTAGAAAAATATATTTATTTTGCAGTTTAATTCTAAAGGAAATCAAGAAAAGTTTCCCTAAGAAACACAGATACTCCTTCATTTTAACAATCTGTAAGAACAGTAAGTCATTACTCGTTGAAACAAGTACTTTTTCTGGATCAAAGTGCTGTCTATTTTTATTACTACCTTCATTATGATACAAACAAGATACTCTGATCTGGCAAACAGATAAAATATTTCAACCATTACAAAGTAGCAAACTCAATTCTTTATCTTTGAAATAAACACAGCTCTTTTATGATGGCATATGGCAGTAGTAACATAAAATGCTCACTAGTTAAAATTTAGGAAACAACAAATGCTAAGTGGAAATGCCAAAATTCTGAAATTAATTTGTTCAAGAATAGTTTTCATTTTATTGCATTTTCCTGAGGAATATTAACTGAAAGTCGGAAGTTCACAAAAAATATTATTTAGAAACATTTTCCTGCCAAGTTGTTTCAATTACACTTTCTGGCCAATGTTATACTTCCATAAGTTTTTCTGGTATTTTACTTTACAGATCCTTATTGAAGTGTCCCATTCTGGATGGAAGTGGAGAAATCCTCATTCAGCTTCCTAGTTGTATTAAAATCAGCTGTTTTAAACTTAGAGGTTAAGGCATGTAACTAGAAGCTCAATGGCATTTTTGACTCCTACTGATCCAATGATCAGTAGCATCTCTTGTCTTGTGCCAAGTTCAAATCCAGGTACTGGAAAGCCTCTACTATCTACAAACACTACTCTGAAGATGGTGAAGCTTCCAGCCCTTGCTTCTGGAGCAGCTCTGCTCTGTACCATTTGAAGTATGACTCTATACTTCCCTTAGCACCCTTCCCTTAGCACAGGTGGATGATCTGTACTGGAGGTAAACTGAGGCATAAAGTAATTACCCTTCTGAGGTGGTAAACATCATTCTGAAATTACGGAAGTTTAAAAGATTAGTGTTCTCTTTGCAAGAGATTTCCAAATTTAGTATCTCTTGCAGCTGGAATAGAGCAACTGTCTTCATGTCTTCTCCAAAAAGTGCACTCAAGCTGCCTAAACAGTAAACAAGAGTCTAAATGTCAGGGCAAGTGGCAGACAAGATGGGATTCAGGAGACCTGCTCCTGCCTACTTGTATCTACCTTAATACCTGGTCAATGTGGGATGTCAGGAAAGCAAACAAGCTTCAGATATATCTGAGCTCTAAGGGATTGTATCTAGTGTGGGACAACTCAGACCCTTAACATGAGCAGTCTGGTTGACTTCCCTTCAGCAGGGCAGAATTTTCATTACAAAACAATATTTAAATTGAAAAATTATCATTTTGATAATTTTGATCCCCAAAGAGTTGCTTATAAATATTTTAGGCCCTACAGCAATCAATGTCCGTACTTCTGGAGGCCTTCAAGTGGCCTCAGCAGTCCCAGATTCATAGGTATGGAAGCAGAAAGCTGTCCTAGTGCTTGTCCTAGCCTGAAAAGCCTGAAGCCATGGATCAGGGTCCTAGGTTTCACAGCAGTCTCACAGGTCAGACAAGAGATACTGAGTTCTGCAGACTCCTGGCCTATTTGGAGATCCATACGAACAAGGAGTAGAGAGCCTAATGATTTTAAGCTTTGGGCTATTTTCGGGGCAGCCAACCACAATCTCAGCAGCCTTAGCAGCAGCTGAAGAGAACGGGCATCTTCCCCCTTACAGAGAAGTGTACCTCTATGAAGGTTCTTTGACTGGGATATGTGTCTGACTTTTTTTCTAATTTTGAGCAACTATGCTGACAAAACTAATTTATGGTTTAAACTGAGCCTCAATCCAAGGCAAAAATACACTGAAGTAAACCCAAGAGGTCAAGGAACTCATTCACTCAATAGCAGAGTTACCAAAGGCTCTGTGTGTGGCTGCTATTTTATCATTTTTAGGCAGGCTCTCTTGCCTTCAAAAAGATCACTGCAGCTTCTATTTAATGTAATGACCTTTAGAGAAACAATGGCAGAATTGCGTAAGGGCACAGAGGCACTCATGCCTTTAACCATTTTGGGAGAGTCTTGCAGAAGACAAACTCAGCAATCTAAAAAATAAAAGAGTAAGATGATGCCAAGTAATTTCATCATAATAACATTCACCAATTTGTGTCCTCAGAACTGTATTAATACACTAAGTAGCATTTTCACCAGCTTGTGGTGGGCTAGGGAAAACATTATCCCCACTATGAGAAGAGGAAACTAGGAAGAAAGTCACAAACAGAGCTGAAAGGATCTTTTCCACAGGAACTCTTTGGAAAAAAAGGACTGAGGTTTATTCTCTGCTAGTGTATGACTAGTGTTGGACCTGACAGTATTTAAAATAACATTATGTAATGTTCCATTATGATGTAACTTAATTACAGCAGTCGGGATGTGAGAAGCTCTGTGTAAATGCAGCAGCATTAGACCAGTAATTCAAACATCCCTCTCAGACCTATGAAATTTTCTTTAAGTTAATTTCTCATTCACCAGATAATTGTTTTTCATGCTATTTCATGTAGGGGAACATGAAGAACAAAGGCACAAATTTAAGATGGTCAATTATTCTTTATATATCATATAATAATTTCACATTGTATTGAGGATCTATTACACTGCTTCCATAGCTATCTAATTTACCATTTACCTATTTGGGTCAAGAACTACTTACTTTCATTTCCTAACATCTCTATTACATTTACTAGTGTGCGACAATAAAAATGTTACTTAGACCTAAACAGCTGCTGACACTTTGAGTCTCTTCTGTGGTAGGAACAGCAGTAATACAATTCCACAATCGTCCTGCTGGTATTCCAGTTTACTGAAGACAAAATATGAGTTGTAGTTCCTTCTGTCAACAGTGCACTGGTCATCTACAGGGTTTTGACCTTACAAGAGAGAGTTTGCTTTGTTATCTGGCTTTCTGCTGGGAGAGGACATTGTCTTAGGAACCAAAAGTCCAGTGAAGGATGCCCTTCTTGTTACCTCCAGCCATGGCCCTGGTCATATTCGAGGCACTGCAGCACTGGTCTTGGATTGTGCCCTGAGACGCAGGGAGGTGGTGTAATTCATGATACAATTGCTTCTGCTCCTGGGTGAGGTTTTACTGACTTAGCCTTGATCTACAGCTTACATTGACAGAAACTGACTTAAACAAAGATTAAATATAGTTGTGCCTCAGTGTGACTATTCACGCATACAAGGAAGGTGATGAAAAATAAATGAAAAGTGTATTATAGCTTTTTTTTACTTTGTAATACATTTAGAAGCTATCTCCCACTGCTGTTCCATTTTTCCAAATTTGACTGGAAGCTAGGACCTCATTCCCCAGTGCTTTGCGTTTAACAGGGGAAAAATGCTGCTATCATGATAAGTTAGGTTTCTGCAACTCCCAGCTTTTAAATATGTAAAAACAAGAGTATCGCTGAGAATCAGACCTAGACAACAAGATTTTTAGCTGAAGTCAAATGAGCTCTTCTGATTCACCCAAACTGATTATCCCGATTTGGTCTTTACATGAAGCTTAATGTGCTTCATGTTTGAACTTCCCGAAGAAATCTGACAGTAACTGATGGACAAATCCACAGCTGCATAACAAAGCAGGTGCACTTTTCATTTGAAATCATATTTAGTTAAGAAAAGCAAATTCTTCGTTCATATGAGCTAGCCTACAGAGGCACAGAGAAGATAATACAAAGAAAGTAGTGGATAGCTTTTGCCACATGCCCTTTTAACTGTCACTTGAAGACATAATCACTTAATTATCGCTACAGTGATTACCGATTAATGCTAAATATTTTAATTCCAGCCTTCTGGATGATTTTGATGGTCTTTATGAATCATGATGAACTAGATATTTGTTCCAAAATACTAGATACCAATGAACTCAAGTGTTTCCTGTTCATAAACACCTTTTTTTTCCGTCACTCACAAATCCTACTTAAATAAAGCTTCACCACTGTATCATACATAAAGATCCACAAAAATTATTTCATTGTCAATATGCAAGAAAATTCAATATTTTCTCAGATAAACAGTAGGACTTAATTTAAACCTCACATATATCAGTATTTGGTATGGCTTTTCTTAATGTTGTCCCATTTCGTTTCTCTAGCTGGGGAGAGAGGTGCTGTCTGAGGACCTCCCAGTACCTCACTATGCATTGCCTAAAAATGAAAGATGACTACCGAATGATACAGGCTTATTCCAAGAGACTAAGAACATGAGAATAGCATCTAAAACACTGATATCATGAAAATCCCTGACAGCTCTACTATTTGGCAAAGATAGACTCGGTAATCAGGGAAGAAGTCACAGAGGTTATGAGTTTGAGTGATTTCAAATGAATGTGTCCAGCCAACCACACTATACTTGAAAGACAAAAATGGTATATTAAGAAAACAAGGCTATTTACAACTTCAGAACATTTTAGGAAATAAACTCTAGTGAACAAGCAAATCAAGAAGATTTGTCTTGCTGCAAGAGCTAGCATGAAACAGATTTGAAAATGTCTGATTCTAATATAGTGAAAGAGCTACCTGGTGACCTCAGCAAGACAATGAAATTCTTAAAAATTAGGAAGACTATTGAACAAATGGGTATGCTGTTAAATGCTGTAAAGCATTTGAGATACAGTCGATTTCCTGCTTGTAAGAACAATTCACTCTTTGGTGACAGAAGATTTGTTGATCATCAACTTGTCAGAAAGATGCAATTTTAAAGCTTAAACCAAGCATTTTTGGTTTTGTTTTTTTTTTAATCCAGAGTCTTACAGACCTTCTTCTTTAAAGCAAAAGAAAAGTTTAAAATGCTGCTGTTGAGGATTGTAAACAGTAATACTTACACAGGTGAAGCAGCACCCAAAAGGCTTTATAAAAAAAGAAGCGTTTTGGTATATATAAATATAATGATATAAAAGAGGATTTTTCCATATGGAATAACACAGAGTACGAAGAAGAAAACTTTAACATTTTAGCTATCAATGCTAAGTTCTTCATATTTTGGACAAATTATTTTGTGAGTCATTTTCAAATGAATAAAAATTTTCTACAGAAATCCTCTGGCTTATCATAGAGGGGAAAAAAAGTTAAAAAAGTAAACACAAATCATTGTGGATAAATTAAGACATTCATTAGAACCCTGTGTAGTAGCTCAAGCAGGTGGAATTATCCGGTAAAATCCAGAAACTTGTTGTCCTTCTCTGACCAAAACAAGTAAACAAAGCCAAAAGCAAAAAGAAATATTTCAGAAAAAATTCCAATGGCCAAGAATAAAACACAGTAACTTAGAAAACATGAAAGGAGGGTAGATAGGATGGAAAACCCAGTGGCAGCATATTTCAAACAATATGTAAGGGCCATGTGTATCACAACCTTAGTGGGATGGGGTATTAGAAGGTAATTATGACTGGATCATAAAACAGTAAACTTTCTGTCATTATAGCAATTACAAGACTTTTCCCCCAAAATTCTGGCACCCATGAAATATCACCTGATAATTAAAACTATATTTACTAATTGGACACATCAGAGACAAGCTACTGAGTAAAAAAAAAAATCAGAGCTCAGAAATGTATCTCAGTCAAAAGGAAAATAAAAATACTTACATCTTCATTGAAAGAAACTGTATTAAATACATGATTTCTTACTAGGAGGAAGGGAAAAAGCTAGGGAAGGAGAAAGGGGGTCATTCAATATAAATGCATACTGTTTTCTTATGTTATTTATAACATTTCCAGACAAGACACAAACTAAGCTAGATTCATTAGAAAGTATAATGCCAAGGCTGAAGTTTCCATGATCAAGATTATGTCTAGAATATATGATTCATAGCTGTTTTTAAAAGACAAACTGCATAAAAACTATTAAGTTATTTAGTCTCGACTGTAAATATGAAATAACAGTGGAAGGCTGAGATGAGATCTTGCACATGATAAATACTTCCTCCAAAACCAACTGTCAGACAGGATCCAGTACTATCTAGTTTACAGAATGTATATTTCTCCATTGTTATCTCACAAAATACATAATATTGCCCCAGATGTTTGTATGAAATGCAAAACAGCCTGTTTTTCCTTCATACATACAATATGGGAATACTAGATGGTAAAAATATTTTGAAAATCCACCTTGAAAGCAATAAAAAATTGCTAGAGACAGAACTTAAAGTGAACTTATAGATATGTGTACTGGGATTCGGTCCATTCAGAAGATTTAAGATAGGCATGAGGAAGCTACTCTTGTTGTTGCTTTTTGTAGGAAAAAAAAAGCAATCTAAAAACCATGGACCCAAGCAACAGCTTCCACTATGTATTGCTGGGAAAAAGCTATTAGTACAGCATCTAATAATGGAAAACTTGACATATTCTGTGAGAATAATGTCAAGCAAATTCTCCAAAATGGACAAAAGAGGTGGTATACCTTGCAAAGGAAATATGACACAGTGGAAAAACTGAGCTTTTGGAGAAGCTTTGATACAGACAGTATAATCTTGTGAAAACAAAAGAAGAAAAGAACATCCCAAGGGAAAAAATAATTGAATTGGATAGTTCTCCTTCTCTAATCTTCTATACCACCTTCTTTCCAAATAATTTTCACCTCCTCCATACTAGCAAATATTCAGCTTCACAGTATAAGCTACTAGAAAAAGTTAAATATTCATATAATTTTAAAATAGAGGACAGCTGTACTTAATATGCAGTTATGTATTCTCAATCATGTGAAAAGTTTTCTTAATGCCTACCACAGTAACCACAATTGAAAGGGTTTTGTTGCAAATGGCTAAAAATAAATACTTTTCTTTTTGATAACATTTTAAAATTTTTTTTACTAAAACATTCTTTTCTTGGTTTCTCTGTTTCTTTTTCCTACTCAAGTATTTCAATTTACAGGGGACAAATAGATAGTTAATCTGCAAAGAGATACAAAGGAAAATGAGTTTAGTAGGGCAGATAAAACCCAACTTCCTTCCTTCAGCATCCTGGCTACTCAGATTAGTTTAGGACTGTGTTATCACATGGATGGAACTGTTCAGAGGCACAACATCCTTATTTACAGTGATGTTTGCAGGTGTAAGTTGCAGCTGTGTATATACACTCAAAGTAGTTAAGTACAAGTCAAGTCAGTAAAAGTTCTATCATTATTTAAGAAATTGAGATGTTAGATGAAAATAAAGAAGCAAACACAACCTGGTCAGAAAACTAGACACATGTCAGCAAAAAGAAAACTCTAATTTCTGTGACTGGAATAAGAGCAGAAATGAGTTGAAGCCCTTTGTACCACATCCAGACCTTCTACCTGTGAATTTGCTTCACAAAGGCTGTAGTGGGCTGACTCTGGCTGGACGCCAGGTGCTCACTGCAGGCACTCTCTCACTCCTCTCTTCAACGGGACAGAGGAGAGAAAAAAAAACATTGAAGGATTCATGAGCTGAGATAAGAGCTGGGAGAGGTCACTCACTGATCACCATCACAGGCAAAACAGACTCAAAGTGGGGATATTAATTGAATTTATTACTAACAGGGTCAGAGCAAAGGAGTGAGAAGTAAAATATCTTAAAAACACCACCGTTCCTTCCTTCCATGTTCTCCCTCCTCCCCCCAGCGGTGCAGGGGGACGGGGAATGGGGGTTGCGGTCAGTTGTTGTTTCTGCCGCTGCTCAGGGAGAGGAGTCCTTCCCCTGCTCCCGTGGGGGCCCTCCCACGGGAGACAGTCCTTGGTGGACCTCTCTGGCGTGAGTCCATCCCACAGGCAACAGTTCTTCATGAAACTGCTGTCCCGTGGGTCACTCCTCCATGGGGTGCAGTCCTTCATGAATGAACTGTACTTGTGTGGGTCCCCCACAGGGGCCACGAGTCCTACCCGGGAGAAACCTGCTCCAGCGTGGCCACTCTCTTCACAGGCTGCAGGTCTCTGGCAGAACCCTGTTCCATCTGGGGCCTTCCACAGGGTCTCAGCCTCCTTCATGCATCCACCTGCTCCAGCATGGGCTCCTCCATGGGCTGCAGGTGGGTCTCTGCGCCCTGATGGTGCTCCATGGGCTGCAGGGGCACAGCTGCTCCACCATTGTCTGCACCACGGGCTGCAGGGGCCTCAGCTCCAGCACCTGGAGCACCTCCTCTCTCTCCTTCTGCAATGACCTTGGTGTCTGCATGTTGTTCTCACTCTGCTCTTCCCTGGTTGGAATTTTCATTGCGCAATAGCTTTTTGTTCTTAAATGTGTTATCATGGAGGCATTACTATCTCTCTTGATTGGCTCAGCCTTGGCCAGCGGCAGGAAGCCCGTCCTGGAGCCAGCTGGCATTGGCTCCACCAGCCAGGGGAAGCTTGTAGCAGCTTCTAACAGAAGCCACCTCTGTAGCCCCACCGCTACCAAAACCTAGCCAAAAAAACCCACTACAAAGGCATGAAGAGAAATTAAAACAGGTGAGGCCCCTCTGCGCTGCAGCTCTGGTCCTTGCAGGCTAAATGCCATGCTATTAAGATGGCTACAAAATCTTGTCATCAATGAAACAAGAAATTTCAAGTCTAGCTTTCTGTATAAGAACAAACTGCACTGGGAACAACACAATCCCACGCAGTATCGTAGCCTTCCAAATATGTCTTGCTGTCTACAAATTAAGCACCAATACCAGCATCTAAATGTCTCTTTTCACACAGAAAGAAACCAAGAAGAAGAAAAGAATAGTGATACAGTGTGGGACTAGATAACAAAACATTTATCAACTTCAGACAGTTTCCACGTCTTGAAGTACTGTGTGTTTCAAAGCACTGATGAAGGAGCAATGGTAAATTGCTGGTAAATGGTAAATTAATGGTAAAACAAAAAAAAATGAACTTCTGTCCAATAAACAGTTCAAAATTAAATGGGAAGTAGTTTATGTTCTCTTTTCTGCAGTTTCTTTCTGTTCAGACAAGGCTAAGTAACCTTGACATTAAGACTCCAAACCATATTTGTGAGATGAAGTTTCCATTCCCAGACTCTGCTGAAGAACTGCTGTATCATCTCAAGCCAGTCACTTTCCCTCTCTGTAGCCTCAATTTCTGTCGGTATCCAAAGGCTAATATGACAGTCATACCCAGCTTTGTACAATTTATTTCATTTTAAATTGTAAAGCAAGCTCTGAGTCTTGCTGCTTGTTCATGTAGACACAAAAACAACCCTATTTTTTGTCTTGCAGCTATTCAAAAGATTTTGTTGTCTGCTGTGTCTCTGTATTTGTTCTTAGAGCCTGCAGTGCAAGTGCCAATATATCAGGATGCAAGCTAATCTCTCAGCATTGCCAGCCTGTATAGAACTAGGTGATACCTAGAAACATATGAAAAAACTCTGCCCCTCTCACACACATGCACACTAAGCCACCTGTCTCTACCAGTCTGGCAATCAAAGGGAAGTTCTAAGAAAGTTTCTGTGAAATTTTCCTGGTATTATCTGAACGATATCTTATGAAAGATTCATATCAATAGTTTTGTTACAAGTGCAAAGAGTTATATGTGCATAAACTGCAAGCTGCCTGTCAAAAACAAAAAGGAATCAAAAAGATTTATGATATCACCGTTCTGCAATCATAATGCATTCCCCACCTCAGCACAGAACTGATCTACTTCAAGCAGTGAAACTCATGCTCTGGAGTCATGGAAATTGCATGTCTCCTGTGCAAGGGAACCAAGAAAGTAAAATGGCTGTGGAAAATTACTGGAAGCCAGCCTCTTTTCCTCATGTGTTGTATTACATGGCTTAACACTGTGAACTATGCTTTGAAAAACAACTCTGCCCTACCAACTGGACTGTGCTTACATCTTTACTGCCCAGCTCTACTATTTTAATGATCAGTGACAGAATCTAGTGTCATCATCACTCTTCCACTATGTCATCCTCAACTCTTGGACTAAAGACCATCTATCAGTATCCTTCAAAGAAGCTACCAGTAATTCTGTTCTACACATGTTCTTGATATACAGAGCAGAACCAAATTCATACACAGCTAATAAATATCTAGAATAATCTCTAATATAATTAATTCAGCACTGATCTCCCAGCTATTTTCCAACTCAGATTTAAGAATAGAAGACATTTTTACAGGACTGCTTTGAGACAGACAATTGTTTGACAAGAGGCTGTTTATAGGACTGATAGAGACCTAATATTAAAGAGGAAGGGGAAAAAACATATTTTGTCCAACAAATAGTCAAAAATAAACCAAAAAACAGTTTATATTCTTTTTTTTCCCCTGAAGTTCCTTTCTGTTCAGGAAAGGCTGAATGACCTTGACAACAAGTCTCCAGACTACGCTCGTGAGATCAGGTTTCCATTCCCAGCCTTGGCTGAAGAATTGTAAGACTTAAGAAGTCACTGTTGTTGCACAAAGATGGAATTTCATTAACATGAAACAAACAACCCAGGGTTCAGAATGCTGCAAAATAGATCAAAAGGTTAATTCTTCCTTTGATGGAACAAGAAAGAGCTTTTAATACTTCAGCATGCCCACAATGCTGACAGTAATACAGGCTTGTGAGTTTGTCAGTTGCAGCCTGAAAGGTGATAGCATTAGTCACTTAGAGGAGATCTGGGCCTGAATCCTGCCATGTGACAAATGCCTGACGCAGCACTTTCACTGTCAAACAGCAGAATGCATCAAACATATGAAGATTTCATTGCCAGAGCGCAATACTCTTGAATGAAAACAATAGCCCTCTGAAAGGAACTTTGTTCACAGAAAAACAGCCCCATTGGGTTTTGGTTACTATGCTGACACTCCGCCAGCATCTACAAGATTTCATCCCATGGAGACAAAACCTGATCACAGACCTTTTTCCTTTTACCTTTAAAATTTCTCTCTTTTTCTCTTTTTTTTTTTTTTTGGCAGGGGGTGAAGAATGGGTATGGGATCCAAAGTTATCAGGTTTTTTCTAAGATTTGCCTATTAGTTCTAGAGATTTTCCCATAGTGCTTTTGTCCAAGTTGCAGAAACCCTTTTTGAAAGTTAAAAGACCTTTAGCTCATCTCTTATTCTCTTGAACACAAGGTAACATAACAGTCTCTCACTGGAATAAAGGCTGGACAAAGCATTCTTTTCTCTTTGGATCATTTTCTACAAACATACTGGGGTTTGAGTTTTTTCCTTGGAGGACTGGGACTTTCAGAATTGTCAGACTAACAATATTTCTGTATTTTTTTCCCCTAAAGATGAAAATATTAAATGTTTTAGTGTTCCCAAAGTAAAATCTTAGGTTCCAATACATGAAACTGAAGCAGACTCTGTCTCAGCACAATACCAAATCACAACTCCCTAGATTGGCATATGCCTCATTCCCTGAAGGCTGAGCTCCCTTCAGCTTGCACCTTCTGTGAGGCACGGTGACCTCCCTTCTTGCTCTTTTCCATAATGCAGGTAGCATCAAGTTTGACACACAAATAGCTTTCCAAATCTATTTTATGTCTTGAAAAATATTCAATCAGAGTTTCTTTCATCTCAGTGAAAGCTGTCTGCAAAAAGAAACTCTTAGCAACTCTGTTTGGCTGAAACCTCTTTCTCCATCAGATGTTTCCCTTAGATTTTCTATTTGAGTCCTAGATTAATTTTGTTATTTCTAGCAAAATAAATTTTGTTATTTCCACCATATTTAGATATGGGCGTTAACTGCTAAGCTGGGGAATAGGACAGGATAGAACAGGACAGGTTGCTTTACCAATGCATCAAGCTATTTGCACACAGAGTATTTAGCTCACTCTTCCTTGTTTGAAAACGAGCTTGTAAACTTCCATTGAAATTATGGAAAAAGTGTCTCTGTGCTTAATGTCTGGTGAATGCGGCTGCTGCTTCTCTGCTATGCTATAAAGATCCTACACTTCAATATGTATGTGATATCTCATACTGGAAACTGTAGTCTTTGTAAACTGCACTTCATAAACACAGCGAATGTTGCCATCTGCATTATTTTTTAAAAGCACTAATTCTTGCAAAGTAAAATATTTGTGTATATGCTGTCCACTGCTCCATAAAAAGGTAGAGAAGAGGGAAGTTCTTAGACAATAGCTTCCCACACCATCATCTTTTTGGAGTCTCTAAATGGCTGGCACTATCATGCAAAGAGAAATGTTATCTGCATTCATCTTCATATACATCTGAATGATCTTCAACTATAAAGTGAGACCAAGATTTCTGCATCTATTTAAGCTGTGAGTCAAGGCCAAAACAACTCCAGCATTTACTGTAAAAAAAAATCCAAACTTTTTAGCAGCTTCCTGATAGCACAGTAACAGATACGCTGTTTCTGAAAGTACTGTTGTCTTCAGGATGCTATCCCCATTCATTGCTGAATCTAGCTTGTAGAAGACACTAGTACAACATTTTGAGAATAAGTCCGATCCTTTATGAGAAAAGGCTTAGTCCATCTCATTCATCTTTACCATTAGCTTTGAGGGATTTTCCCTCCCTCTCTGTATAACTTAGTCAGATACTTTATCTCAGCTCTCAGTCCAGATCCAAAGAAAGGAAAACTACTAGGACCTACCTCGCTGCAGAAATGCTGTACACCAAAGAATGCACTGGCTTCTGTTGGAGGGAAAGAGATATGAAGAAGAGGATTGTGGGTTTGTTTCATTTGTACAGATCCAAGTTTTCATTCAACCAGATATTTTTAAAGCATATAAAACAACAAGCTATCCCCCATCAGAATAACTTTTTAAACAATCACTTCAACACATTCGGTCCTTTAAGTAGGAAAATGTAACCTGGGAAATAACCCAGCTCTAGTTGATGATATATTTATAGACAAGTATAGGCAATGAGAGTCCCTGCCATTTTAGTCAAACTATTGACTCTGCAGGTGCTGTTCTGCACAAAATAGGGACCTGGTTCTGAAGTTAAAGGCTCTGTCTGAGTGCATGAGTTTTCACTTTGGCAAGGGAATCAAAGGCAGATAATGTCCTTTCTAGCTTTTAACTCTGGAGTGAGCAGGGGTCAGCTCCTGTTCAAAAAGCTTCAGGGTGCTCTCTCCACAAATTCCTTTCAAACCATTCTCTAAACTGGGACTGATGGACCCCACTGGGTCCTAGCTACCCCCACTACTATCTTCAATATATTCCTCAAGGCAAAGGCAGCAATTAGAAGTTAAGTCTACCATGCTTATTCAAGCAATGACAGCACAGGAACCACAGCTGAGGCTGGTATGGAGAGCATATCCGTGTCACTCCGTTTGTTCAAAGGGATCTTGTTGGGGACTGAAAATCCTGCCCTTCATTTTCAAGTATAATTCACTTCTGAAATACAGTATTTCCTGGTGGAAAGATTTCTTACCTAGATCAATCTTCATGCTGCTGGGATCAAACAAACAGTGATCAGAAGAGCTTCTTACCATAAGAAGGACTTATCTCAAGCACAGTATCTGATCATGCCCCAAACTGTGCTGGGCATCTCACAGCACTGACCCTGTGCTCCAGAGGTTTTGGCTGTACACTGCATCAGGTACAGCAAAGAGGCAGGAAGCAGTGTAGAGGAAATGAAACAGAAAACAACAAGAACACAAGAGCAACACACCAGATGTGATGTGGGCACGGCAGGGCTTGTTGTTACTGATGAACCACAACAGAGCTTTGATTGCCTCCTGGTTGTGATAGATTCAGTTCTTGTGGAAAGATTTGGGCATGGCAAGTGACAACAGGAAGGTATTCTTGCCATGCTGAGTATACAGTCATCCAACTGACTATTGTATAGCACAGAGATATGTCCAAGTTTAAAATTAGCTACACTGGGTACAGTGTGCAATATTGATCTCTCAAGAGGGAAGGTCAGAACGGGAGCAAAATCCAGCTAAGGAGATGAAGAAAATGAGCTTATGCTGGGCTCTGTGCTGCACTGAACCAATTGCAAAATGAGGCAGTCTAAATCTAGCTAGGATGTATCTCTGAACATGTCACTTATTTGAGGGTAGTATAGACATATCCTGGCTGAGGTACACCCAAAGGACAAAGAGACTTCAACTCCTCCCCCTCTCACACACAGATGCACACGTGATTTGAGAAAGTTCCATCTTCCTTGCTCCTCCTGGGTCACTTCACACCACTTGCCCCACAGGACAGAGATCTGGCGCAAGTATGACTAGAAAATTGGTTTTATTATATGTTTGCAGAGAGGTCTCTCTGGAACTGTAGAACCTTGTAGAGTCTTTCTAACTTAGCAGGTTTTATTAGGTGGAGCTACACCTCTTCCAGTTCCAGGGTTAGAACAGTTATGGTTATCAGCTGGGGATCTCTGCATCACAGTCTGTTGATGGGTGTGTACATACCATTAAAAGCTTATTGAAGGGGATCTCGTACAGCACATGGAGTACTCTCATTCTTGTTGGGTTTATTAATTCAAGAAGAGTCATCATTGAGAGGAGAAACCCTTAATGCCTGGAAGCTCCTAATACCCTTGAGTTGTCCAAGCCAGGGTAGCAGATTATTTCTCCAGCCCTAAATATATATAATGGTAAATATTCAAGTAATGTCATCATTAACCTAAGTGGACTGTGGGGAAAAAAAGTCTTATGCCAACACCTAAGTACATAGTGTTGGTCTTTCAATCTATATGAAAGGCTCCTACATAAAAGTAGTCAGATTTCCATGTAACAGAATTCTCAGAAAATGAATGTAGGTTACTTAATGTTAGTTTCTGACTTGAAAAATATTGACCTCAGATTGAAAATTCAAGAAGCAGAATCAAAACCAAGAGTGCAGTATTCACAACTTGGTGATGAAGTATTTACATCTGGACATTCCCTCCTGGCTACAGCATATACAGTAGAAGTATTCTGTAAGTCTCCCAAGCAATATGACTACAGGCCAATTAAACCTGAAAGGGGTTTGAAGGACACTGTCATGAAAATTACAAACCCTGTTAATTCACATCCTACCTATATGTCTTCCAAAGAAAGGATTATTTATTTTCTTTGACTCATGCAGTTTTAAACTGAATGAGGAGATCCTGTTTTGTTGCAAAGGAGCTCTAATTAATGTTCGTTTACAGCTCTGGGGAGTTAATTCCAATTCTGAGCTACACCTACAGCACTGCAGCCATCATCTCAAAACCAGCAAAAGACATTTAAGCTCCAGAGCAGCTATTCCTCTTTCTGTGATATTCCCCTGTTTTACCCTTTGTCCTTCCTTTCTGATGCTATGTATAGGAAAACAGGATTTGTTTAGCAGTTCATCTGTGCCTGCTGCATAATCCTCTGCAGCACACTGCTGGCAGTTGCAGGGATAATTATGTGACCAGGAAAGTTCTGGCAGCGGGTAGTGCCCAGTGGCAGGAATGAATGAATTTGAAAAGATTAGTTTATTTCCATGCAGAGTCCTTCAAGAAAGACAGAGGAATGCTGAGAAATCAGTGGGAAGGAATGTCCAAAACCACAGAATTTGCAGGCAGTATCCCAAATTTGTCTACCCAGTGCTGTCACAGCACTTTGACCAAGTCATTTAGCTTTGCCATCTCTCAGGCTTCTCAGCTGCAAAGCAGGGACAAAATACTCCTGACAAGGGTGTTCTGTTTCCATCTGAAGACAGAGCTTTTAAGTTGGGCACTGCTAAAACATTTTCAGACTCATGGAACTAGGTTTAAATATTATTAAACACAGAAGACAGCTGAATTCCTTAACAGAATGTGCTTTCAACAGGGCTCAGTGTTTTCTTAAAGGGTTTTTGTATGGTAATGTGACATTTTACAGCCTATATGCAGGCAATTATCTTTGAAAAAAAATGACTCTTTTTTTTTTTTTGAGAAGAGCCTTTGATTAAAACGCATTTCTGGGGGAGCTGATATGCAAGGACAAAATGTGGGTACAAAGCTGTATCCTGGAGCTGTTATTAAAGGTACTAGAATTAAGGAACATGAACAGGCCTTAGCTAGGGGCATTCAGACAACATCAGATTCTGGCACCAACTGGAACCAGTGTAGTCTATTGTGTCTGTAAGTTATTTTGCAGTATCTCTTAGCTCTTCCACAACTAGATTGTTTTGCTCCAACAAGATTCCAAATGAACGACAGAAAAGAATAACTAAAAGACTTGTTGCTGCTTAACATCTCAGAATTGTTTGGATTGTTGTGTTAACAGGACGTGCCAAATTAAACATTAATAATATCTGGTTATATTGCTTTGAGTGCAAATTCACTAAAAGTTCTTATTGTCCTTAGAAAATGTTATTGTTCCTACATCAAGGAAGTCAGTGGAGTTTTTATCACAATTACACTGGGAACAGGAACAGGTCCTATGGACAGAGGCTTTAAAACTGAAGTCTAAAACATGCATGTCATCTCCATTTGCATAGTACCCTTGCGGTGCTAGCAGAAATATTTATTTTGCTTTTGCTCACAACCAGCACCAAACGTTACACCAGCTGTCATGCATACAGCATTTCTGCGTGCTGTATGCCTGGTGTCATTGCCTGCTCAGGGCACAGGTGATCAGTTGCATTCCCAGATTACAAGACCCTAACTAAACAAGACTTCAGGATGCTTGGTAATCTGCAAACCAGGGACATGCAGCCTGTATTCACAACCATTCCTTCCAAATCCATTTGGTTTTCCACCTACATTCTTTCCTGTTATAATTTGACATTAATCTACCATTCCTACATTCCACAGTTACACCAACAAAAGAATAAATTTAGGTCCCTTGAAACACCTCCTTTAACCACTCCTTCCTTCCATACTCTCATAACAGTCGTACTTTTATGAGTTTATGGTTGAGAGTGCTCACCACAGGGATAAATAAGAAGGCAGGAAGACAGGTTGGGCAGCAAACTGAAAAAGTAAATGTAAATGCCTTCAAGATTCAACATTTCAGTGTCTGTGCTGGATGTCGGTACTTTTGAAGTGATGTTTTATCCATCTGCTCCCCTTGATACGTAGTCCAGAAGATTTGAAAAATAACAGAGACTTCATTTAACAGCACAAAAAATTACAACCTGTGGGTTAGGCTAGGACTACGTAAACATAAATTGCAACCAGTCCTTTGTAAATCAGAGGGGACAAGGAGCAGAAAAACAGCAAAATAATTTTTTTTAAGGAGTTATTTTTTGTTCAGAATGAAAATAGAGCCAGATTCTGGGCAGCTTCATTCATGAACCTCCACTTATAAGTAATAACTTGTGTCAACTACAGTACTTTATTAATTCCTTCTTCTTCCACATTTTATTTCCTGGATTTTGTCTTTCGTAGGCCTGAAGATAAAATGCGAGCCAGAGAAGAAACAGTACCATTCCTCCTCTGTCAAGAAAGTAAGCTACTCATCTTTTTTATGGAATAGTTTTCTTCTTCCTGTGTATCTGAAGAGCAACAAGGTTGACAGAACAAGGACTCCAGTGGAGCAGTAGGCTGCTTACACAATTTCCTATTACCAGAGAGTCTGTCAGAGCAGTGAGGTGTTTATTCTACTGGAAAGCAAGTTGGGTCTGATGTTGCTTAAGCCTTCCAGCTTAAGCTGGAAGTCACTGCTGGAGTCACTGCTAACATAAGAAATGTATTCCCCCAACAGCATTGCAGTTTTGGTCTGTTTTTCAAAAGAAGCAAGTCAATATCTTCATGCTATTAGACATCTCTTCCAAAAACCTGTTAGCCTGTTTGAACCAAATTTGTGAGAGGATATAGGTTCCTCACTAATGTGAAACTAGGCAGTCAGATAGGGAAATGCAGTAATACCTCAACTGGGGGATGTGCAGTAAGTAGCTGCTCTTCAAACATCTAAGGGTCTACAGAAGAGTCCAGCCCCAAGAAAAAAACCTCTGGGAAAACAGGTTTCATTGGTTCAACTTCCGCTGAAAACATTTATTTTAGCTTTTAATGTCAAGTGAGAGATAAAAAGGCTGTTAATGATCCCTGTTATTGCACAAAACATATAATACAGCCTTCTCTTAAACTGACCACAGTCCATCATAAAACCACTTGTGTTTCCTGTCCCACAATTCTGTTTGAAAGGCTGTCTCAGAATGTCACTGCTCTGACTGTCAGAAGTCTGAAAGTTAGAAAGAAGTTCACTGTTTCTTGGCTCTACTCTAAAGCCAACATTGCTCTTTATCTGGAAGACCTCTTCTTCTCTCCCATCTGCCTTCCCCAGACTCCACTGTTAATTTCCAGAACCTCTGCCCTCTTACCCTTTTCTTACCAAGGCTAAACCAGACAAATTCTGTTAATACCCTTTGTATTACAAACTGTCCATTCCTATCATCATCTGTTCTGCTTTAGTTCTTCTTTCCTGAACATGCTTGCTCAGATGTCTACAAGCCATGCATTATACCTTACTGTTAGTGCTTTATTTCTTCTTTCACATTCTTGATACAAGTTCTAAGATTACACTTACTTTTTCATGGTTCTATTACACTGACAACTGACAGATATCCTGTGTCATTCTCCTCCTTTGTCATTTCCAACTCATGAACTCTGAGCATGTCCCAAAATTTCTGGTTATTTATTCTATACATGATCTTAATACTTGGAAATATTAAAAGTCAACCTGTTTCTCAGACTCAGATGTTTAAGGTCATTTGGTACTTTCTGTGCCATATCCCAGTTTGTTATCTGATTGTGTCTCCCTACTTTGGGCAAGCCATAATTTTATCAGCATAATTTTGGTTTTGTGTCAATATCATAAAAAATTATAAATTGGATTGGTCCCAGAACTGATCCTTCCAAACCTCCACCGCTAATCTCCCTCCAAGCTGGTTCTTCCATGACAATAACTTTTTATCACAATTTTAAGAGATATGCAACAGTCTCCTCATGTTGCAAATTTTTGTATATTCAAAAATTTGTGCCCTTTTCAGTCTCTTCATGTCATTCCATAACAAATTATTCCTATATATTAACACTCACAATAGTTCCCGTCTGTGTCTTGTAACTACATCAGTCACACTGGCCAGTTTAAAATTAATAGGACCCAGCACAATCTCCTTGCCAGCCACAGACAATAATTAACGTTTTTCACCTCCGAAGCTATTGCTTGTGCAGTACAGGCTAAGAGGACTCTAAGGCTTGCATTCAGTGGGAGTGATTGCTACTGGTAGAGAAGCTGAGCTTTCAGACTACATGTATGAAATGAGAGAAATTTTTTATTGGTTATGAGGTTTAAGCTCAGAATCAAGAGTGTTGGTACCGTAGCTCTGTTCCTATGGGACCTGAGAAAGAATGGGTAGGAAATAGAATATGGGCAAAGTATCTGACTATACAAAAATGACAGGTGAAAGTGGATATATGTAAAGGACAGGGATTATAATATTGTATAATATAATATTATATAATATTATAAACCAAATAATATTATAAACCAAATAAATAAAACCTGTATTACTTTTAGTATTCTTCAGTATTATTCAATTTTAAGAGTCCTAGGAGATGTCTACTAAAGACTGTTGATTCAGCCTCCTAAATAGAATAGTAATTTTTGAGGTTATGATGCCTTCCATCCCTAGGATCAGTTATCTTGCTGAGAAAGCAGATGCCCTTCTCAAAATTTCACAAACGGAAGGCAAAAGGTTGCTTGGACTTCTTTTGATAGCACTGTCTTTTAACTAAACACATACATGCATTCATCTCACAGTTGTTGTTTTTGGGAGCTCACACAAAAAGCAAATTCATGAAGAACTGCTTTTAATAATTTTGGAGACTGGGATTGCAAGACACTTTTTTCCAACAGTCACTAGTCACTGGTCTCTCCAAAAATGCTCTTAGCATCCCACCTCTATTTCAAACCACAAAAACTGACTACTATCTCTATAAAAGGAGAGTTCTACATGCATTTAAGAATTAAAGGGGAACATTCCAGTGAACTACCGATTGTACAGGTTTTCAATGATCCATCCATTTGTGATCACAATTAAAACCGTGTTTTCCCCTAATAGGAAAACATAATAAAAGATGCTCTGCTACTCTACCAAAAATAGTTGTCTAAATAGAGGAAAGATTCTTTTAATGTATCACTGTAAGCCATTTACATATTCATTCACCTACTGCCTCCAAAATCACTGGCCTTGAGTTTTGGCCTAACAATTATCTGTGACCACTGTTGAGGACAGGATATTGATCTGTATTGTCTATTGGTCTGACCAGGTACAACTGGGCTTGTGTTCTTATATTACCTTATTAGACTGAACACTTTCTATTCAGACACAGCAGGTTCCATCCCAGTGGAGCAGGTGTAACATTAGTGCTGGACTGCTGTAATATACTATATCAACAAAGAGCCTCTTTGAGATGAAAGACAGCTGACTTGCAAATCAGGTTTGGTCATGTTGACAGAGTTACACTGATAGAGAAGTTAACAGACTCGCAGCTTAAATAAAACCCTCCAACTTATGTTCTGTAGAAAACCTGATTAATATTTTATGGTTTATTACCATTCTTTTGGTAAATTATTCAAAAGCATAGCTCGGAAAAGCACACGGGAAGTCCACAGTGTCAGGTCAATTAGTTCTTTAAGCATTATGTAGAATTTCAAGTGTTTGTTTCCAATTACAGAATAAAAATGTTATGATTGCAGAACAAGAGGAAGTGAGGTAGGTTAGATATACTCCTTTTATGAAAAATCCACTTAAATATTTGGGGATTAGTACCCCAAGTGTTAGACTTCTCTTTGTCACTACAGTTCTTGTAGCAATGGTAGTACTAAGGCAAAAACTTATATTCCTGCATGCTAGCTGAGAAATATCAGACATATAGCTGAGGATTTAATTCCTTCATCCCTTTCTCATCATTAAATGAGCAAACCAACCAACTGCAAAGGGAACCACTCTATTAGGGATCGTTTAATAATCTCTCCAAAAATTTGTGGGCAGTTTGTAATTTCAGAAAGACAGAAAACAATCATTAGCTGATGTATTCCACCTTCCTGCTACTGTGAAATTACTCTCTATTGTACATTTTCAATTGATCCCTCCAGGCCACTGCAGCTTTTTAAGTCCTATATATAAGGAACAATGCCTTCCTTCAAGCACTCCTTCTAACACAGCAGAGCTCATCAGGAAAGACAGCCAGCCCAAGTATTTCTTCTTAATTGAGTTTCCCCGCAGTCTCTCCCACTCTGGAAACAGTTCTAGTCTTTTGAGCTGTATATACACATCATTCTGGTATGTAAACACCCTAAATGCTCTCTTAATTACTCCATCAGGTTCACTATAACTCTAGGTGTTTAAGTTTAGAAGCATGAAATGTTTCAGCATTTCATGGGCAAGAAGATCTCTAATTTTTCACAGTTTTCCTTAGTGACTGTTGTGGTAGTGCCCTCATTTTTCCCCAGTCCTTGATGCTCCTTTGACAATACATGCACATCTACCCACACACCACTGAAAATTTAATAAATAATCCTGAAACAATAAAAGGCAATGAGAAGGTTAAGATCCTCAGTGTCATCCTTCAAGGCTATGACTAGGCTCCAACCCATTCTTCTAGGTGCTATTTAATGTTCTCCTGTGCAACACATGCCTTCATCATTGTCTTGTGCTTGAAGCAGGTAACTTTGCCTTTGAATCTGGAAACCTGAAGAAGGCAGTCAATGCATATTGGATGCATCATTATCTGATTTTAAAATGGCTGCTCACCTTCACACCATCACAATCATCCCAGCTGAGCCTAGACATCCTCCTTTTAGGTTTATCTTTGCAGTTTGACAAAATCAGGGTTAAATCAATATGTCTTTTCCACAGTATCCTGAAAACTCCTGGTCTTCTGGTTTTTCAAAGCAAGAACCTCTTGGTTCCTGACCCTAGTGATCACATTTCCTACAGATTTCTGCTTTTTCTGCAGAGCTAAGACATGGAAAAGCATTAGTCCTATAATGATTCTCTCTGTGATTACACAGATTGTAATCTCAATCTCTGATTACACAGAGATTACACAGATTGTAATCTCAATCCATGCCAGTGGTGAATGTAATGGTCCTGTCCACTTCCACATTACTAAACACTTCCACTATGTCCCTTGCCTTGGATTAAGAGTCCCCACAGGTTCACAGAGAGCTAGATCAGGTACCTGGTTTGCCAGAAAAAAGGGACAAAGAAAGTCATGGCAAGGCAAAACAAAGGAAAGGAAACAGAAGAGAGAGGGAAGAGTGAAGTAGGATGAGAGGAAGAAGACTTTAACTAGATGATTTTCCTGATTTAGCGTATGAGGTTGTACAAATATTGGTGCCTTATCAAAACTCACAGTGAAAAACTTCCAGAAGCAGAGAATAACACAAGTTAGCTTGCCACTCTCCATGTCAAGCTAGCTTGTGTTAGCACTCTCCTGTGCTAACTTGAACAGGCTGTGTAACCACAGCTCATAAGTCACAAAAGATCAGGCTTTCTGACCAAGTCAGTAAAACTACTACGCAGGAGCATCCTGACTTTTAGCTGAGACACCTTTCTGATACCTCAGGGCCAAATGGACTGCCATTTCATGTAAGAAGCAGGAATTACACTCAAAACAGTGTTGATTATAGAAAAACCTGATGAAAGAAAGGAAGGAATACAAAAAAATGAATGCTTTAAATTGCCTCACCATAAAGGCAAGCTGAAAATACCATTCATAGACTAATTAAATAATTTCCAGACATATCTGAGCCAGAGAAGCAGGCAGATCTCACACCATTCTCCATTTACATTTTACAGAGTCATTCCAACCTAAACAATTCTATGATTCTATTACCCCTTGCTTTCCAAATCATTAGGTATAGACCACATTCAGCAACCAAACTGGCAGTGCAATGGTGTGATAAAGTAATTCACATAAGTATTTCTAATACCTGGCGTTTTTTCAGTTATTCCAAAGTTCTTCAGACAAAGAATGAATTTCACTTCACAGCAAGCTGACAAAGTACAGAAAACCCTATTGCAGTGTTAGAAAACAGAGGCACAGATCATTACTGTCTGTAACCACATTGTAAAGTAGTTGCATTGTGACGATATTCATCTGTATAAAAATGTAAAATCTTTGATGTCAGACAGCAACAGCAGTGGTCACAGTGGCAGTCACCACTACTGACTGTTGCAGATTTTGGATGGACAGACTTCAAGACACATTGAAATATCTGACTCCCTCTTTCACCTTTCAGTTAAATGTTTCAGGTACTGGCAAGAAAGAATTGTCTTCTGAGGCATACAAAGTAACTTTGTGATCCAATGCTTATGCCTTCCCCAAAGACAGGCCCTGAGGAGGTCTTTGGTTAGCTACAGAAATGTCACTGAAATATGGAACCTTCCAGTCAATTGCTGATTGGCTCAAGTAACAAGACAAAAAGAAAACAAATGTGCTCAAGAGAATCTGTATATTTTTCCTTTGTTACTTTCAGAACAGTATAACAAACCATGCGTCCTTTGACAGACTGTTTTCTGCTTTGCACCACAGTGCAACCACATTAGTACCTGCTTCTAAGATATTAGCTTTACAAATTGTGGAAACCTCTTGGTGAGAGTACTGAAACTCAGCTCTGCCAGACTGTTTACACCTGCCAGTTGGAGATAAATTTATACATTAAGAGGCAGTGGAAACCTCCAGGAAAAAGTCAAATTTCGATCTCTTCTGACTACCCTTGCAGAAAATGATACCCCTGATGGCTCTGATGAGGTGGGTTGTGGGTTTCCTTTCTTCCATTGCCTGGCACTGCAGGAAATTTAAGTCCTTTCACGTTATTTAATAATAATACTCTTTAGTACCTCAGAGGATTATATATTCATCTTTTTGGCACATGCAAGAAAGCCAACCTTTTCAATATTCCAGTTTAGCAGCTTGGCTACTGTTAGATACCTATCCTTTACATTTCCTGTCTTTCTGCCTTTTGGTACACATGACAGCTTCTTTAAGTGAAACTATTCTTAAGCCATAGTGGAACATGAAACATCTGTCTTGAATGCTGGGGGCAGAGAACCAATTGGTACAAAACCAAGCCTTTGCCTTGCAACATAACACAGCTACTGCAACGTGCACCTCTGTGAGTGGACTGGGTGAAACTGCAGCACCTTACATCACTACAGAAACCCCCTGTGCCAGAAATGCAGCATGCACTGCTGCATAATGTCCTCTGCAAACACTGCACAGGATCCTTTTAACTATACCAGAATTTCCTCCAATTTTCCAAAAAGAAGGACACACCTTTTACAATGTACTTTCTCACATTAACATTTTCAGTTCATTCTAATTTCTCTACCCTATACAAAAACAGATGTCATATTTTTAGGAGACCTGTGCACACTTTTCCTTGAGAGTGACACACTGCAGCTCCACAGGGCTACACATCTTTCCTCACAGAGTCAGAGCATGTTCCACACATAATTTAAAAGGAAGAGATCTTGAGAGTAAATAGGGACAGCAGAGGAGACTCATTTCTGGAAAAATAATTTGTTAATTTGATCTTACACTTTCTAGTTCTGCTTAGGTTTGCAATTCTAAAATTATTTTTCATTGAAAATGGACATTAAAACAAAGATTGCATATGCACAGATCTTGTTGTGAAACTGTACTAAAGCATGATGGCAGGGGAAAAAAATGTAAATTAAAGGGACCAAAACCGATTTGTAATTTTAAAATAGTCTACAAAAAAAATTGAGGACAGTAACACAAAGGAACTCAGCTTCAGACTTCCACATGGTTGTCATTTCACAAGAAAAACCAAAACCAATTATGGTTCTGCAAAAGCTGAAAACACAATATCCTCTCTAACACAACGTATTTAGAGCATTTCTCAATGCCCTTAAAGGGAGACTGTCATCCTTGTCTCCAATGAACTTCATGCTGCAAGATCAGATATATTTCAGCTATTTCACTGGTTCCTCAGTCTCCTTTTCTAACTCCTGGCTTTACTGTCATTTCTTTCACTACCTTTAGAGGCTCACACAAATGAAAAAGCAATAGCTTTTTTGAGTCATAAAGACAAATTACTGTAGATGTCAAACAGTAAAGATAATTACCTTTTAAGTGTTACCAGAAGAGGAAAAGGTTAGAGAGAGGAAGTACTTTTTAGTAATACTCTTTCAGTAAATTTGTGCATTACTTTTAGCATCAGGTGAAAGTGTTCGGGTAGAACTGTGCAACCCAATGGTCTTGCAGTGGGAAACCCCAGATCACTTTGCTCCCATACAAGAGAAATTAAAAAAACCCTCAACGAGCAGTCAGCAGTTCTTTCAGTTTCATATAAGGGGTGTATGTGAGGAAATAATGATAACGTCTTGGTAGTCTCTCTGCCAGTATGTTCCATTAGGATTGGCATCACCAGCACGTCACTGGCAAAGTACTCCACAGATTCTTGCACTCAAGTTTCTCATTCTATAAATTCCTCCTGGAGCATTTGCCATCATGCTCTCTATATGCCCAAAATGTTACATACAACTTTGAAACATCTGTCAAGGACTTTCTCTGACAGGTAGCCTAAGCAGTTTGGTTTTTAGCTTCAGGCTGCTGGAATTGTCCTTCCAAGTTCAGGGACTGTGAGCAACTCACTTGCATGTGTTATTATGCCTTATCATATACATGTCACTGTAAGCATGTGTGATAGTTTAGAAAAACTAAATGCAATCCTTTCTCCAGAGTCAGGCAGCACCCATGTGAAATTATCATTCAGGAGTAAAGTCATATATCACAAAGGAAGTGAAGGGAGCAGTGGAACCTTCATCTTTGGGGAAAGATGTCAATTTTAAGGAACAGTTAAAAGGGAGATCACATTTTGCATATGCATATGATAATACAAAGAATATAAAATAGAATAATATATAATATATACATACATATTTTTCACAGATGTTGGAAGTCTGGGGGTAGAGAGGAATCCCAGCACAAAGTTCTGTGTGGGAGAGACACAAAAGGAGCAGTTGAGAGACAAGATTGGCAAAAACAGCATGTGGATTTGTGGGCAGAAAGCTGTGTGGGCAGAGCTGTTTACAGCCTTGAAAGAAAGGACAAGAAATATGAATTTAATGTGGATTTTCAATAAAGTACATTGCAATATTTTACAATTACTTGGTTAACATTTCTAGACTGTTCTACCCTCCAATATCTTCTAGACTGCTTCTTCTAAGCACTTTCTGAGTCCTTTACCTTGAAAAAGTCAGGGCAAGGGATGGATACAGTATTGCAGTGGGAAGACAAAATGTCTGATACATGGAAAACTCCATCAGCAGAGATTTCCCAAGAAAATGTGTCAGTCTGGGTGATCTCTCATTTGCTCAAATTCTTGCACAAATGTATGGATACTTTTTTTAAATCATGCAACAGGCAGGTATCAGAAGGATGTATGACAGCAAGCTATTCACCTTTAAGAAACTTATTTGATGAAGTTCTGCAAATAATGATTCCATTCTTGTCAGAATGGTAAAAGACAGGCTGCTGGCACATGGACATGAGAATATGTCAGGCAAAGAACACTGATCGCCCCCTGTTGCCTTACTCACCCAATAGAAAGTAAATATTGCAAATTACACCCTGTATCTCCAGTGCTCCAAATCCCTGTGTCAGCAGGGTGCCATGGGCAATCTTTTTGTTGTACATGCTGCCTCCCTGGCTGCCAGGCACCAAGATCAGAGCCCCTCCACCCCTGAGAGCACCCTGAGGGCAGTCAGGTGGGTGGCACAGCAATGCCCAGAGGACGACACTGAACATCATACTGCCAAGTGGGCATGACCTAGTAAATATGTGATCGTGTCTTACTTCAGCTGAATGTGGAGAGGTCTCTTAGTACAAATTGGCAAGCAATCCTATATGCCTGAAAATACAAAAAGCAGAACAGAAATACAGATCTTTTTGAGTTAAACATTCAATCATGCTCGTGGCAGCTCTTTGAGTGTTACAAAAAATGTCTTTGACACATGGAGTAGAATCAAAATCTCACAGATGGGTTTTTGTCTTAACTGAAAACAAAGGCAGAAAATTAATCCATGTATCTGAGATATCATGGTAAGTATCATGCTTCTCTCAACTTTTCCATCCTAAACCTTGGAATGGGTGGAAAGTGCTAATCTTATAGCTTTGGGGCCTGCTGACAGCTGCAGTTCATCTTTGGTGGGACCACAATGATGGGTAGAAAAGGACAAAAATGCTTTCTGTGTAAAAAGTCTCCACAATCAGTGTAAGCCTGGCCTGCTAAATCTTCGCCAGCTCCTTTGACTTAGGTTGGGAGACAGAATGTGGTCAAGGTGAGAGAATATAGTATTGCAGTAATTCCCTGTTCCAACAGGCCTACAGGAAGCTTAGTGTGGGTGACAGCAGCCCAAAAGCACAGCTTACAGGGGAATCCATGGAGGTGTGTGGTTTAACCCCAGGCAGCAACCAAGTCCCATACAGCCACTTGTTCACATACACCCCCCTTGGTGGGATGGGGGAAAGAATCAAAAGAGTAGAAGTGAGAAAACTGGTGGGTTGAGATAAAGACAGTTCAATATGTATAGCAAAAGCTGCACACTTAAGCAATGCAAAACAAGGAATTAATTCACTGCTTCCCATCCACAGTCAGGTGTTCAGCCATCTCTAGGAAAGCAGGGCTGCATCACACATAACAGTTACTTGGGAAGACAACTCCAAATGTCCCTGTCTTTCTTCCTCTTCACCCAATTTTATATCCTGAGCATGTTGCCAAACGGTACGGGATATCCCTTATGTCAGTTGGGGTCAGCTGTCCTATCTGTGTCCCCTCTCATCTACCTTGCACACTCCCAGCCTTCTCACTGGTGGGGTGGGGTGAGGAGCAGAAAAGGCCTTGACTCTGTGTGAGCACTGCTCAGCGGTAAAAAAAAACATCCTTGTGTTATCAACACTGTGTGCAGCACAAATCCAAACAGCCACATACTAGCTACTGGCAAGAAAATTAACTCTATCCCAGCCTAAACCAGCACAGAAGGTAAAGTCTTCCTGTGCCTGCACAGAGCACTCTCATTGCCATAAACAACACAGGAATAAAATAATTGAGATTGCAGGCTTCTAGTCACAGTAGGAATTACAGGACTATAAATTTGCCCCTGTCAGAGAACCTCACCTGTCATTTGACAGAAGTAGCTTCAGAGGCAAGAAAACAATTCACTCGCTACGTTGCCTCAAAGACTTTGCATTTTTTGAGGTAATTCTAAAAATTGGACTAAATTGTCATATGTCTAAGACATGAATGTTCATCAGGCTCAAATGAGATCATAATCTACTTGTTCTTCTTCTTTGGAGGCGCATCCTGTGCCCAAGCAGTGCAATAGTTGAGATGCACTGGTTTTTACAGCCAGTAGCACAGAAGGGACCATTTTAGCTACCAGCTTGTCCAATCACTTTTGGTTTCTCCTTCTTCTCCACAAATAACTAAATATATGCCTGCAACTGGGCTGACAGGAGAGCTGAAAACCAAAGAAAAGGTAGACTCATACTACACATCCAGACACAGGATGCCATAACTGGATCGGGTCTTTTTGCTGAAGTGAAGTTACTAGCCTCTACCAATGAAAATCAATATACAGCTCGCCCACCTTTGTCTAGAAGTCAATCTTCCCATGGCATGGATGTCTCCAGCACATTGAACGCAGTCCAGACATACCCCATTCACACGACAAACATTCGCGTCCATGTCCTTATGTGTTTTTGCTAAGTGGGTTTTACCTCTCCATAGCATAAAGTGGGGCAAGGGGTCCTCAGGAAGGAAATACCAGGGATGTGGTTGCAAGCAAAGTAAATTGTGCTGACAGATGGATCTGGATTGTAAATCATCAATTGCATGTTTTTTGCAAACACAGTGCAAAGCATGGCATTGTCTGTGCCAATCAGCTGCACAAAGTTTGCAATCAAACCTTCACCTCGGTCAGGAAACCTCTTTTGCTTTGTACCATAGCACTGCCACGTTTTCCTCTCTGTAGGAAAGCAGCAGAAAACACATAACAATTACCTTTTTTATAGAAACTCATTTAGTAAGAAGCAGCTACCTCTCTTAATCTCATATTATTTAGAACTACTCTCTTGCTGGGCTTCGTTTTATTCACAGATTTGCAGTAGCCCAACCAAATCCATTTCAAACTCTCTACCCACTCTCACCATTCTTTCTTAGCACAAATAATTACAGCACATTCCAATTTTCCTTCTAGCTGGGGAAATGTGCCTGCCATACTGAATTAACAAAGCTTATTTAACACTGGCCCAGGGTGCTCAGCAGCAGCCAGGAGAGGGGGACCTGTTTCAGCCAGACACCACTAACCTGCTACAAGGGCAGCAGGGGCAGGGACACTGTTTTGATCTCATTGTCTCAGGAATAGCAAGGAAAAGACGTATCCTCAGAATTTGTGAACTGCAAATCCTGGTGCCCAGGAGTAATCTGCAAGGCACTTGGAGGCAGGAGAGTGTCCAGGCACATCTGTTTTCAAGCTTTTCTCAGAGACACCTGTGCTCCAGGAACACTGCAAAGAGGGGAGGAACAGCGATGAAACTTTGTACCTTCAAATATGTCAGTCCCTCTCTTTCTTGGTGCTCTTTGCCAAAGTAAAGGTTTCAGATCTGCCAGGAAGGGAAGGGGTCGAGAGGCTAAATGAGGTAGAGGGGCTAGACAGTGGGTCTAGGAAGTGACTTCTCCCCTCCTGCCCTCCCTGCCTCCGGAGGGCACAGAGTGCACACACCAGCTTTGCCAGACCTCCCCCTAAACAAGACAGTTCTTTTAGCGTTTCCACAGGGATCTCTCCCTGCTCCAGCCTTGTCCTGCCTCCCCCAAATGGCAGAGGAGCATTTCCACCCTAATCTTAAGGGAAGGGGAGCAGAAACTGTCTTGTTGCTCAGGGGAGTGCTTCGCTCTCTCTCCTCTGGTAAGAAGGGGTTGGCTCTTCTCTCTCTCTCATTGCCTCTTCATCCTTGCCTCTTCCTTCCCTCACACCGCCATGCCACTAAGAAGGAGCATCTGCATTCCCCTCCCTCACTCCCAGCCCAGCCCAGCCCTACAGCTAGGCCTGAGGGGTGTGAACTCCCACCACAGCAGTGTCAAGCAATTGGGACAGCTCACACCAGGTGCACCATGGACATTAGACAGACAATGGGAAGAAGAGAGGTAAAAATATATTTTGTTGGCAGCACACCATGAATGGCTGTGCCAACTGAGCCAAGCGAATATGGGGAGAGCACAGCATAGGGTCAATGAATTTGGAGAGCTGGGAGGAATATGAAAGGTCCACTATGAGGAAGTCCCATAAAGGGATTGACATGGCTTGGTCTCATATGAGTACATGGCAGGGGCTGATGCTACCTTAGCTGCTGTACTTGTCTGAGTGTAGAACCCTGCCACCCTCAACCCTCACCAGTGTGTTCTGGATTGTACTGTTCCAGTGAAAATATACACAATAGCAACTCTTTGTCATTATTTGGATTCATTGTTGGGTTTTTTTAAACTATGTAGGAATTTTCCATGTGTGGGGAATCCCATTTTAAGTCTCTGAGTAACCCAGTGGCCTCCATTTGCAAAGGGAATCTCTCCCCCAGCCAGCCCTAGCTGTGTCATGTCACCTGGGTATCCTATGCAGACTCAGGAAGCTTTTCAGCTTTGTTATACAGGGTACATGGGCACCCTGCTCTAATAGTTGATATTACTGTCATTTGCAGACGATGCTAAGTTGGGTAGGAGTATTGATCTCATGGAGCATATGGAAGCTCTGCAGAGGGATCTGGAAAGGCTGGATCAATGGGCTAAGGACAACCGCATGAGGTTCAACAAGGTGAAGTTGTGAACTGTGGTCACAAAACCCCATGCCATGCTATGTGCTTGGAGCAAGAGTGGCTGGAGAGCTGCCTGGTAGAAAAGGATCTGCGTGTGTGAGTTGACAGCAGCAGAACATGAACTAGTAATGTGCGCAGGTGACAGAAGGCAAATGATATCCTGGATTGTATCAGAAATAGTGTGGCCAGCAGGACTAGGGAACTGATTATCTCCTCCCCAGTACTCAGCACTGGTGAGGCCACACTTCAAATCCTGTGTCCAGTTTTGGGTCCATCACTTCAAGAAAAACATTGAGGTCCTTGAGCATATTTAGAGAAGAGCAATGAAGCTGGTGAAGGGGCTGGCACATAAGCCTTACGAGGACTGGCTGAGGGAGCCAAAGTTGTTTAGTCTGGAATAAAAAAGGCTCAGAGGGATGTTATTGCTCTCTACAACTACTTGAAAGGAGGTTGTGCAAGATGGGGCTTGGTCTCCTCTTGCCGCTGTCCGAAGAGGGGATGGGACACGAGGAAAGGTGTAAGTAGAATGCCCTATTCACACGTGCACCCTGTCTTTTGTCAACTCGGGCGGGGAAAAGGCCAGAACATAGGGCGGAGCATGAGACAGACAAGCAGGGGAACAAACCAAGATAGGGACATGGACAAAAGGGGGAGGAGTGGAGGAAGCAGGGAGCAGGCAGCAGGCAAACTCATGGCAAGCCTGGGCACGACCAGGTTGTGCACTGTGTAGTGTGAATACAATGAAACCACATAATAACAGTAAAGTCCATATGATAACTGTAAGGTCCATATAATAAAGTCCTACCAATTGCTGTATGCTTTCCTCCATGCCTGGAACTGTTCCCATCCTGAATCTTGCTCCTTCGCATCCTCTCTCAGGCAACTAGTGACAGGATAAGGGGAAATGACATCAAGTTGCACCAGGGGAAGTTCAGGTTGGATATCGGGAAAAATTTCTTCACTGAAAGGGTGGTTAAGTGTTGGAACAGGCTGCCCAATTAAGTGGCAGAGTCACCATGCCTAGAAGCGTTCGAAAATGAGTAGATGTGGCACTTCATGATATGGTTTAATGGACATGGTGGTGTTTGATCAAAGGCTGGACTTGATGGTCTGGGAGGTCTTTTCCAACCTTATAATTCTATGATTCTAGATTTGAACATCTCATGACAATTCTCCTATAGATGTACCATTCTTTGTAGAAGGCAGGAATGAAAAGTACCTCCACCACTCAAGTAGTTTTCAATGCAGTTTGCATTCACTATATGTAACATACAGGGGGCTGTTCCCCATCCCATGGTGCCTGTCATCTGTACATCTCTATGGAGATGACAGGCAATGATTTACTAACACATGTACAATTGCAATGTCAAATTTCAGCTCTTGAAATACAAAGCTTAGCTCCATGATATATGGCAAGACATGTAAAAGTACATATACCACTTCTACAAAATCTGCCTGGGACCAGTCTGTTATCAACTCAGGTATTAGGGTCCTTCATTAATGCAAACTACTAATGGCTGAAGTTTTTAATATAGAAGTCTCTCTTGTATAACGTTGACCAGTCGTGAACTTCTTTTATATTCACTGCTGACACACCTGGTAAATCCTGAGTCTTTTTCTTTTTGGGAAATTCAGGAGTAATTGGAAGAAATTCCAGAGAAAAGGCTTTTTCAGTTAAATAAAATAAGAAACTGAATCATCTGTAGAAGATTCACAAGTACTGATCTGTGGACAGCAGAATTGTAATTTATTAACATGAATTTTTGGGATGTCAAATACCATGTAAGTCATAATAGTCCTCAGTATAACTGAAAGTTAAGCAATGTTACAAAAGTCTTAAGTCAGTCAAGCAATGTTATGAAAGTGTGATAGGATGATGTATGCATCCCACTACAAAATTCCTTAAATTTCTGTAGGAGTAATAGCCAAGGCATTGACTGATTATGTTAAACTCTTTCTTTCCTACTCTGCCTGTTCCTCCAAGCAGTAGCTGTAGGGACTTAAGATTCATAGTCAACTTTTTTCAGTAATGTCCTTGGAGTGAAAAGTTATCTTTGGCAAGAATGTGAAAAGACAAACACAGACCATTGGCACTTATTATAGCTTTTCATATGGTTATGTAGTTATATAGTAAGCATTTTCACTGCTGTTCCTACAGTGTGTTCCAAGAATCTCAGGAGTTTGAAAAGCAGGCTGTTGGGTTTTTTCCTGTTGGGTTTTTTCTGAGGAATCAATTCTTATTCCCTGGGAACCTAATAATCCTTGGCATTCTCAGTTAACAACAGGAACAATAGCTGATGTTACAAGATTTATGATGATCCAAGATTTTTTTTTAACTCCTTCCCTAAACTGTTTCTATGTCTTTTAACCCATCTCCCACCAATTATTATGTAAATTGGGACTCAGGTTTGGTATAATCTATATCTAAAAGAATGGTGGAGGTATTAAGGATAATTGCCTTTGTGTTTTGTGCTAGGCAGGTGAAACACAAGGGAGGAAGAACTGATACATTGTACATTTTCTTTGTCAGCAAATGGCTCAAAGCCAGCCAGGCTCAGGACCAGATGCAGACCTTGGGGCCATCTAGGGCTATTGTTGGGAGAAGAGATAGTACTTAGGGAGACAAAATATATAGATCCATGAGAAATCAGACTTACTCTACTTATTCTGTACCTCTTGGAAAACCTTTTCTAGCTCTGTGTTTTACTAAAAGGTTGGTGTATCTGCTAGGTGAGATTTTTGTCTCTCCTCCATTTTTATGTGCACATCTAGTATTTGGAAGTCTCTTGCAAAGTAAAATCTTCTTTCATCTGGCAGATCTACACAGTAGTAACTCTGAATTTTGTATTGTATAGTTTTCTTTCAGTGGCATTTCTCTCAGCTTTCTCATTATTCTTAGGATACCTCGACAAGGAAAGGCTGTGCTGGAACCAGCAAATCTTACTGCATGTCTGAAACTCCCTGAGAGTTGATGCTTACTGTCACTCCTCAAAACCTTCCAGTTTTCCTGCCTTGCAAACTTTGATTTTATCTCAGAAATCAGCATTCAGTACTTTTGATGGCTTCATGACTTTAGAATATAATTCAATTAACCATAGATACTTTTCTCTATCATACTCAAAATGAACATCCCTCTCCAGATTTTGCTATGATTTGTGCAGGTATTCATTACTATAAATTAGTTGTTTGTTTATTCTCTTCAGAAGCAATTATGTGTATCATATTGAATTGCCCTGTATTTTATGTGAATGCTCCTTCCAAGTGGAATGAAATACTACTTCTCATTTGATTACATTTTTCTTTTCCTAGATGACTAGTTTACATGTCAGCAGTTACTTCTTTTTTCTGTTCTACTAGGATAATCACTCACTCTTCTATTAGTAAAATGCTCATCTTAATAAATTCTTTCTTAAAGTGCTGACGTTGTACCAGTTCATGCTCGAAATCTCTCCTTTCTTCTAACCATCCTTGCACGATTTCTGTTTATGCTAAAAAAACTATGTAAGTCCCACTGTGAAATTCTGTTAATTTTGAAATTATAAAAGCAGCATGCTTCACTACATAAGTTTCATACCCATCGATATCTCTTTCATGTAGTATTGATCTGTTTATCACTCTACACAAGAAATCCATATTTCCTCCCTTATTTATATTCTACAGAAAAATCATGTCCCTGTAGCTTCAGCATCAGATGTACAACTTTAGTTGGTGGTAAACGGAAAAGTTTCTACAATGTGAGCAAATCTGGAACTCTTGCAGGTTTGATAGGTAGACTTCAAACAACCAAAATGGAACCAGTTCTAACTAATTCCTTTTCAAACTTAAAATATTTTCTTCCACAGCAAAAGAGATCTCAGGGAATATACAACTGACTTCTTGAGAACACTCAGATCTGTATTTCTGGAAGATGCCTTTGGTGGGAATATACCTGACCGGAGCAGATCCTATTCATTTGCTATTTGCCAGTGTGTTAATTAAGTCTTTCATCTGATTCTGAATAGCAACAAAACTCCTAATACAGCATGTGATGTCTCCATTCTATACAAGACCGTGAAGAATTAATTTATTAAATGCGTTTATGAACATCCAGTTCATAAGATGGATCAGGTAAGTAAGCTCACCCTTCCAGTAGACTATACGGAAGGGCAAATACATAATCTTAGCAGAAAAAAAATGGGGGGGGTCACTTAGCACTTCCATCACTGGTTTGAATACCATGTGAGACTGTCACTAAGATCACAATAACCCTGCACAGCCAAATCTGTTTCAATATTACTTTTGTGGGGGGATTTTTATTTTCACAAGCAAAATTTTTGAGCACCAGGGGGTTTAGTTGCTGATCAACTACAGAGAAGCTTTTAAAGCTACTTTGGTTCCTTGGATTCCATGGTCACTTGAGTGACCATCGTTGAATGGAGGTGATTCAAAACAGTTTCTGTGGTGCTGTCCTTGTTGCAGGAAGAAACTCAGCTGCAAAGACATCAAGGCCAGCTTCAGGACAGGCAGGGGAGCAAGTGAGAAGATATGCAAAACTAACAAATCAGAGAAAAAGATTTCTCTTACCTGTAGTGCTTTATTATTTTTTCTTCACAGCATGCAGAGAGCATCCAGCAGACCTAAGAGAAGAAATGCTGCTCCAGGTAGCCCCCAACATGGTTAACTTTAGATCAAATCTATATCTGCAACATCAATCTAAGTCCCATCTTTTTCTTAAGATCAGAAATGCATTTCAACAAAATCAAATATCTAATGAGCCATTTGTAACTGCCCAAAACACACAGGTGTTATTGTCCCTTGGTTTACTTGGCTGGATAAGATCCTACATACATCCAAGTTGCTGCCCAAGGTTTAGCATCTGCAAACCAGATTGAAAGTATAATTAATACCAACATAGATAGAGGCAGAGATTATTCTGAATGAGGTACAAACTTGTACTTAACATCTAAAGGAAGAGGAACTTCTTATATAGGCACTTGACCTTGCAACTCAGACAAATACAAGAAGTCAGCGATACTTTTATAATACACTTCACCTTTTCTTTCCTCTGGTACAACAGAAAAAATAGCTACAGGCAGCTGGCTGCACTTTTTGGAGGGTAATTCAAATCTCAGTGTTCTGGCAGAATGCCAAGTCTTTGGTTCCGTAAAATCCAAAATATACAAAACAGTCTTTGGGAACTAGCTCTTCCTCTGTAATTCTGTGGAGAATCTAATATGAATATAATTTTCTGCTGTGTTTTCAGCCTATTCAAAGCAGCCTTGTTCTAATGCAAAAAAGTCTTAAGCAGAAGTGAAACTTACTGGTCTATTTTCAGCATCCATGCCCCAAGATGAGTGAAAAGCCAAACACTGCTAATGGTGAAAAGTAAATAATTTTCATTCTTTCAGTAGTAACTTTCAGCTGGTAACTTGAACATTTTATTATGATTTTTTATAGTGATGGCATCCTCTTAAAATAAAATAATAGCTCAATTAAGAATGTAAATGTGTCCATAAAAATATACATAAAAATTCAATGGCCCCATATTTCTGTGTGCATAGGAAGTAAGGAGAAAAAAATGTACAGCAAGAGGTTGATCTGTACCATTTTGTTAAGTTGCTACAAGGTGGAGGAAAAGGAGAGGAGATTGAATCCATTGCATAGAGCGTGCATTTGTATCAAACCCATTGGATAAAAAAATGCTTGTAGAAGAGTTTGTTGAACCAGATCCTCATAGAGCTGAAGCTTTAGTCTTTAGTGGAAATAAATAAACTCATTTGATGTGAGAGGAGTGGTTGATGAGGGTGGAAAGAATGAAAGGGTTTTTTGAGTAATCAGAGTTTAGGCTTACAGGAAACAAATGTCAACTTGCTAGAGGTCACTTCACCTCCATATGGCAGGTGTTCACTGTGGAGGAGTCACAGTCTAAGCTGTGGAGAGTAGACACTAAAGGAATGGAGAGTTCCTTCCAGTAACCAGAACTCCAGGAATAATCTGTGATTATCAGCAAGCAAACGCAAGTGTTTGCATCTAACTAGGTGTCTGAAGGTTTTGTGAGAGATTAGTTAGAGCTTGGAATTGGAAATAAAAATTAAATGTGGGTAAACCTGCACATCATTATCATAACTGAACTGGAGATGAGTTCTGAAAAAGTCTTTGGACAACAGTGAGTTTGTCCTGATCTGTTGGAGAGAAAAGAGAGAGAGAGAGAGGCTTATAGGAGAAGAAATCCGGGGAAGTAGATAGATTCGTAGGTTTCAGGTGTGAAGCAAAGATAACTTGACAACACAGAGAACAAACCTCTCAAGCTCTAGTTAAGTAGTCTTATACTCAGAAAAAAACATAAATTTACTAGCAAAACGTAGAGTTGGAAAACATTATGACCTCATGGATCCAAACTAGGCCACAGATGCGTCCAGAATCAGGACACATTTGTTTTGGTTTTTTAAGTTTCTTAGTTGTTTTAGGATCCTTAAGCATGCAAGCCTCGGAGAGGAGGGCCCGACCAGGGCAGGGTTGGCTTATGACATCCAGTTTAGGACAGAGCTGGGAAAGCCTCTGGGTCATCTGCATCAGGAGCAGAAGCACTTGACTGGTTGGGCGTGTGGATCATGTCAAACTCCTTAAACAACTTGTCAGTCCTGCCTCCATGGCTGGTCCTGCCTCCACGCCCTGTGTTCAAACTCACATCCATAGATAATGCTTCTTATTCCTGTTCAACATATAAAAATAATTCCAAATTATTATTTAAAGACTCTCACATTTAGAATTAAATTGTGCCAAAAAAAGACTGCAACTAGAAAGCCTTAGAGGTTTTTGTTTTTCAGATACCTGCAGTATAGACACAAGGCAAGAAATGTCACAGCATGCTTCCTTGTCTCAGAGACGGGAAATTGCTCATGAGCTATATTTAGCCTCAGTCTTGGACACATTAAGTGCACAGACACAAAAAGTCCGTTTACTGACAGGAAAGCTCTCAGATGCACTGTGGTGTTCTTTTGCCCCTACACATATCTCTGGTCTCTGCTGCACCTTGCTGCCTTTGTACAACAAGTTGCAGAACAGTACCTTCCTGCAAACTATTCAGTCTGCTGCTTTCCTGTGTTTGTCCACCACAGAAAAGGATGGAAGTGTTTCACAGCTTTGAAAATGACAGAAGAGGGAATGGCATCCCCAGAATGCCCCACCAGGAAAGCTTGGGCTTCTCCTGCCACTGAAATAGAGAACAGGAATTTCAAGCTGATGCATCCTTGGCATACTCCTGTGACATAGCGTGGACTTCCCATTTCCTCCAAAGAGTAGAGAAGCAACTGTAAAATTCCTGTCTCGCCATGTCAGAACAGCACCTACAAATCTTGTGAGAAGTCTTCTGAATGCTCCCTGCCACCTTGGTGTTGAGAAGGTGTCCGATGTCTTCTGATAAGGCAAGATAATGGCATAGGGAACATTTAAGCAAATATCTCCCAGTTCCCTAAAATTATTCTGGCTGCTCCCAATGCTGCTCCCAAGCAAGCTAGCTTGAATCTCAGATTGGTGCTTATAGTTTTACTGAATATGCCTGCCCAGCTCTTCCCCAGGTTATTCTGTTTGGCCCTCAGGATGGCAAGTCCCCACATCAGCCTTATTCAGCCTTTGCACTGATCTGGACAGACCACTGTAAGAGCATGAAGGAAGTTTGTTCTCCAAGATCTGTTAAGCTTCCGGCCTCTGTCAGGGGCTGATATATGATTAATTAATACCAACTTCGATGATGGATTTCAATTTAGAATTCGGGCAGTGACTAGTCTGAGCACTGAGTTGTGAAAATTTAACAGAAATTTATCAGTCCTTTCTCTCTTGCATTTGTCTGTCAATATGGCCTTTCTGGTCCACTCAGAGAAAGTGAACTTATTTGCCACAGCCTGTAATTATTACTGGAGGAAGAGCAGACACCTCAAAAAGTTATGGTAATAATTTAAATCACCAACAGGTTCAGTTACACCCTGGCATATGAAGCTGAAAACACAAAAACTTTCTGTGATGTGCAATCATTATCCTCCTCTGATGGTAGTATTAAATTGTGCACAATGGCAAGAAAAGCAAAGAGCCCAAACCTACCGACTGCTGCGATAAGAGAGAAAATCCTGAAGTGAACAGGACTGCAGTGGGATTGTGACATTTTAATGACAGAAATACAAAAATGTCTGAAGTGGAGATAGTGAGTCTTCTATTCATTCTCTTTCTGTGTGAATAGCAGTCACCTGGTGGAAGCATAAGATAAAATTCATCCTCTTTCTAGAGAGAGATTTAAGAAACCATTTTAAATCAGAAATAATTTTTTATCTGAAAATAATGTAGTGTGTTTTAGTTTTGCTTCTACAAAGTTCTATCTATAATCGGTAATACAAACACATTGCACATGGCCCTGCTTTCTTCCGTAATTTTTTCCCTGAAGTTCACAGGATCTGAGCCATACCTAATGACTCATAACCCTCCCAAACAATGTCTTCCTAAATTTTTAAGATTTTCCAGTAGATCTCGTGATGTAACACTAGAAATTCTGTCAGTCTGTCACAAAACTTTTATAATAGGCAGTTGAATACAAAATTGTAGCTGTTGGGCTAAATTTGTAACTATTGTTTTGCAATTGAAATTGATGGAACTATGAAGGTAGATCAATGGAGAGAGAAAGGGAGAGAGAGAGACAGTGCCTGAGTATAGGTGAGGAAGGTTTAGGATGGAGAGATCACAGCTAGACTAAGGAAGTAAATTGTGATAAAAATTTGATGTTTCAGTCAGTGCAGCCTCTAGGTTGCCTTCAGGACTCATTAAAAATAGTTTTCGTCACTTCCACTGGGACTTTAGGAAGCTAAGAGCTTTGAAAAAGCTCTTTAAAAATATATCTTATGTTCAGGCAAAATGTAGTTTTGTGAAAGTAGCAGAAGAAGAAGCTGTAGAGTAGAGGGTATTTCACAGAGTGCCAAAGGAAGGAAACTAAATACATATGTATGGGTTTGGAGGGGATCTGTAGCCTAAAGGCCTATATGTGGAACATTATGTTTGGTTCACACCAAATCATATCACAAGACTGCTTGGTTTAGTTAAGGAAAAAAAAGGTTTTGTAATATCTATTTTCTTGATATAGTTGCATAAAATAGTAAAACTGAGATAACAGTACCCAGTCTGTAATTATTAGAAGGAATCAGACAACTGGCACCAAATCTGCAAATCGGTAAAATCCATCAGGTCAGGCCAAAATGGGCTGGTTTTCATATGTGAGAAGTAATCCTTTGGACCACACTCATCTGGCCCATGCTGAAGGTCCTACAAACAGCTGTTATGCACCAGGGGCTAGAGGTCTGGACAAGATGTCCACTTCATTTCCAGCCTTCCTCATGGAATTATAGAAGGTATGGGTTGGAAGGGACATTAAGGATCACTTAATTCAAACCCCCCTGCCACGAGCAGGGACAACTTTCACTGAAGTAGGTTGCTCAAAGTCCTATCCAATCTGGCCTTGAACACTTCCAGGGATGGGGCATCCACAACTCTGTGGAGCAGTCTGTTCCAGTGCCTCACCACATCCTCACAATACAGAGTTTCTTCCTAATATCTAGTCTAAACATACTCTCCTTCAGCTTAATACTGTTATCTCTTGTGCTATCACTAGGCTCCCCAATAAACAATCCCTCCTCATCCTTCTTGTGGGCCCACTTTAGGTACTGGAAGGCTGGTGTAAGGCTTCCCTGGAGCCTTCTCTTCTCCAGACTGAACAACCTCAACTCTCTCAGTCTGTCTTCACCAGAGGGGTGCTCCAGCCTTCTGTTCATCTTCGTGGCCCTACTCTGGACCCAATCAAATGGGTCCATGTCCTTGTTATGTTGGGGACCCCAGAGCTGCAGGGGTACTCCAGGTGGGGTCTCACGACGGCGGAGTGGAAGGAGAGAATTCCTCAATCTGCTGGCCACGCTTCTTTTGTTGCAGTCCAGGATGCGGTTGGCTTTCTGGGCTGTGAGCACACATTGCTGGGTCATGTTGAGCTTCTCATCAACCAATCCCCCAGTCCTTCTTCTCAGGGCTGCTCTCAGTCAATTCTCCAACTAGCCTGTATTTGCCTTTGCAATTGCCCAGGTGCAGGATCTTGCAATTGACCTTGTTGAACTTCATGAGGTTTGACAGGCCCACATCTCAAGCCTGTCAAGGCCCCTCGGGATGGCATCCCTTCCCTACAGCATGTCAACTGCACCACACAGCTTGGTGTTGTCAGCAGACTTGCTGAGAGTGTGCTCAGCCCACTGTTCATGTCACTGACAAAGATGCTAAACAGCACCAGTCGTAACACAGACCCCTGAGGAAGGCATCAAACAGCTCTCAATCCAGGCTATCTTAATCTTGAAAAAAAAAGAACCAAGGCAGTGGCCCCCAACCCAAAATGGCATCACACTCACACTCTGAAGTCTTATATAACAGGTGTGATGTATGCTTGAACTTCCATTGTCAGCAGATGAACAGCCTAGTTGGAATTTTGAGACTTCATAGTGTCTCAAGTCTCACAGGTGCTCCCATCATGGTGGCCTCAATTACATGTTTACAGTTGCAATAGATCCTATGTGAGCAATAGTGAGGTTTTGGGGGAGAAAAATCCCATGTTTGAGCAAACTTACTCTAAGTCTGCAGACGAAATTTTAACATATTTTGACTGACTACATCCCTTAGACAAGGGATTAACTTAGATTCAGTTAGAAAGGGCTATGGTCTAGAAACAGCTACAGATATGGTTCTCCCTGGGTTCAAGGTTAGACTCTTTTGAAGGCTCCATTTTGTCCCCTGGCTCTGGTAGAATCAGATCCCTATGTGCATAGGACCAAAAAGGGAGTATGTGTATATTTTCTTGATTTTGAGGGATAAGCTCTAGACTTTGAAAGTACTATGGCCAGAGACCTGTACAGTTTCATCAGAACAGAGGAGCTGCAGAGATGAGAGAAGTAATTTTAATCACTGCCTGCCTGTACGACTCAGTGTACCAGGCAGTGGCCAGTAGCTTTCTGAGCTTATAAGTAATTCAAAAATTAATAGAAGTTTAATAGTACAATAAACGTGATAAACTGATTACACATTCCAGAATAAATACCATCAGTGTGTACCATAGTCTTTTAAGGTCTCCCTTCCATTCTAGTTCACTGTATCATGTTGATATCAATTTTTCCTCAGATCATTCTCTTCTCTTCCAAAATAGCCTATATTCTCTTGATAAAATTAATATTGCTAATAATACACTGAGGGACTAATAAATTTACCATATGGTATTTAAAGAAAATTCCTCTTTACACATCCAAAAAGGTTAGAAGAAGAGTAGTCATGGCTTCAGACATTCATATTTTATTCCCCTTTGCCTTGATGAAATACATTACTTCTTCTTTACAACATATAAACGAGAACAGGTACCTTCCTAGGCAAGAGAGAATGTAAACAAAACACACTTCTGCCTTCAGCAGCCGAACAACAAAATAACCAAAACAATACTGGGATTCTGTTTGGAAAACAATGCAGTCCAGAGTTTTTCAGTTTACCACAGGGGTTTAGCAGACTCAGCTCAAGATGAGCACTTCTAGCAGGTTCTCAAGTGTTAGTACTAACATCGGTTTGCTCTGGTGCACTGTTGAAACTATGTCAGCTACTAAATATAAGTAACTACACTTTGTGTAAGGATCTGGGATCATATTTGCATTTCACTGGGTCACTAGAAAAGAGTCTTACTCAAGAACTGGATCCAGTGACCTGGTGTGAGGGAGCAGAAGAGAGCTGCTCTGCAAGGGAAGGTGATCTGGGAGCCGAGGGTGATAGCAAGGCAGCAAGGCAGTGCCCTCACAAAAAAGGGTGCAGTCCAACCCTACACAAACAGGTCTGAAGGCACTAAGCAGGGTCAGCAGAAAATCCAGTACTTGCTAGACAAGTCTTCAGGGGTGTAACAGATCAAAGGCAACTCAGAGATTGAGATCAGGGGATCTGTCCCAACATAGCCAGACTACATAACTGCAATGTAACTCAGGTAAGGACTGAGGTAGGGCTTGAGCCTAAGAAGATGTTCTTCCCAGTCTTACAGATCTTCTTGCAGATCAGCCTGAATCAGAGCTGACCATGTTCATAGGCAGCCAAAGCCCTTGAAGGGGGCAAAGGCTGTCCCTGGGCTCTGACAACTGAGGCCCAGGAGGGTTGATAAGAGAGGGTTTGTTTATCTGCAAGGATTGCAAGTATGCTTAACAGAGACAGAAATCGTTTCTTTTGAGTTCCTCATTCACCTTAAACCAGATTTATCAGTTAAGCTTGCACTGAAAAATTTACAGTAACAGTCAATCTCCAAGTAATCCACTTTGATAGGAACTTTTGTTTAACCACAGAAAAAAAGTGTGTGTTGGCAGCTCTTCCTTTTGGCCAGGTGTTTATGGATCATACCTGAGATAATTAATAATCCAGACAGTGATAGCTGGAAATAGTAGTATTACAGGACTTCCAGATTCAGTTAAAGTAATAGTAATTTTAATACCTGCCTGGTTCCACATTTGCACCTCTAACTGCCTGTTCTCTGATATCTTAAAGCAACACAGTTCATTTCCTCCAGCAACACAGGACAGATGGCAGCTTCACAGGCCACACAAGGGTTGTAAGTGTGGAGCCACTCTCCTATATGAGAGGAAGCATGGCTGCAGTCTGTCTTTCTTCTCCCATGGAAATTCAGTCTTAAAGCCCCTGACTTCTTCAAGCACAAGCTGAGATGTTCAGCTGGTTAGGCAAAGAGCACACACTGTCAAACAGACACTTGTCTCCTCTCAGGAAGCAGAGATGGGCTGGGTGTACTGCATACTCCCCAGAGTGCCAGCTGGACCATGCTGAATTCAAAGAAGAAATCCTCATAATCCTTGTTTATGTTACTCTGCCTGGTCCCTTTGGATTGCAAGATATAGTGAGCAACTAATTCTGACAGTAGAATGTTATGGTCCTCATAGCTACAGGTTAGCTCATCACTTTCTTTAAAAAAAAATTTAAATATTTCATAAGGAATCTTGGTTGACAGTCAAAAAGTAAAATATTTTCTTTTTTATTAAAATTTGGGAGGGGCAATTTAGGGGGGTCATCTTTTGCAACTGAATATTTGAACTTATGCTTGTTTTGATCAGTTCTTGTATGGGGTTTATTTCTTTTTTTTTTTTTTAATGCCTTGAGCATGTTCCTCTTCTGTTGTTTGCAGTATGACTGATGGATTCAAATGCAAATAACATGGAAGTAAATAATTCACTTGTCATAACAGAACCTTAAGTGGAATTTAAGTTCAGAATCTTATGAAACTTGTCTAGTAAATCTCAGAGCTCGTCAAAAAAATCTCAAATATCAACGCAATCTTGAAAGACTAATCTTTTAATAATAAAAGTTACATTAAAAAGAAATAAACCTTGCAACAGGAGAAATATTATATGCATTAATAATGTCCAAAAACATAAAAGTGCTGCTGTAAAATTATTTTAAATTAAACATGAGAATCTAACAAAGATAAGTCTGATCAACTTAGTTCTTCCTATGAAAATTGCACCGAAATTTTTTTATTGGCTCCTGCCATCTACTGCATGGTGTAGGAAATGCAGCAGAGAAATGTGAAAACCGCAAGTGTATTTGCTGACGGTTCCATGTAACAGAAATAGCCCCTCATTTCTAATATTTTTGAATCTGAAATACCCTGTACAACATGCTTTCCTTATCTCTGTGTATTCAGAAAATAGTTTTCCACTGTATCATTCATTGAGTGCATCAATGGTACTGTGATGCGAGGTGCAGCTGAGGGAAACCATGTAAAGGCTGAGGAAAGAATAAGAAACTCATTGCACAGGGAGAACAGCAGTCACCTCGGATTATGCTCATGGCCCAAAGCTTTGCAGACTGACTGCACCTGATCTCCTTCCCACTGTAAATTAGTAGTGTAGTCTGGACAAAGTTGTCCTGAAGGCAGAACGATACCTTGGTGTAGTGAGGCCACTTACAGCTACATCTGTTCTTTTTGGCGCTGAAGACAGAGAGCACAGGTGAAGGAGGAGTCTACTTCTTTTGTTCAGCAAGCTAATGAAGTTTAATTTCAGAAATATTGCTCTAAGCAAGCTCTCATGCTGCACACTATCTGTCTTAGAAATGCATCAACTACTAAGGGAAGCACCTGTAAGATCAGTTAGCATTGTTTTGTTCAGAAATGATTGCCCTGGTGAATTTTATTTTTAGTAAAGAGGGCAACATCTGTGTTCTGTTTAGACTCGCGCTATTAAAACAAATGGTGTTTGCCTTAGGCATCCAGGATTCATTTTAACATTTTTTCTGTAATTTAGTTGATGGTGATCCAGCCTAAATATGCTACCCCTCAGCAGATTTTCATATTCTTGTGAGCAGCCTTTCCATAACTGTCCTTATGCGACACCTGCTCACCTTCAACCAGCTTTAACTGATGATCCCTGAGAAAGTCAGTAAATGGTTTTCAAGGCTGGTAGGCTGATAACCTCCCAGACAAAGAGGCAGAAAGACATACTAGAATCTCTCTTGCCTGCATGCAAAGGGCTGATAAAAAGACACTTGTTTCCAGGGAAATACATTATGACCCAGGTATCTCCAGTGTTGAGGAGATTCAAGGCTGGTGCACTGTTTGTTATAGTGCACTAACAGCCTTAATGGTTCTGACTGGCTTCACTTGGAGCCTGTGTTGGACCCGGGGTCTGCATTTAAACTCAGCCCTGGCCCGAGCTGTGTTGTAGGTGTGCCTATTCCCACTTTTGCCATTGCTGTGCCCATGGGCACCATTGTTCCAGGCCCTGCTCAGGCAGGTTTCCAGCTCTGCTTTGGGCCTGTCACATTACTGAGAGTTCTCTCAGTGCTCTGGCCTCCCAGCCATCATTTGGGGTCAGCTGTCCCTGGCTGTTTTGCCTGGATCTGCCCAGATGGGATGACCCTGGTGGCCCTGGCCTCTGCCCCTGGCCTGCCTGTGTCTTGGTGTCCCATCCCCTATCTGTGGGGAACAAGCAGCCCTTGCTGCCCTCTGGGCCAAGGTTGGCCTCGCTGCACTGCACAGGGTGCACAAGTCCTCTGACACCGCCATGCCAAACCTTGCTGCCCATTCCCATCAGGGAATGAGGGAAATCAGCATCTCCTTTTCGAAGTTCAAAGGACGAAAAAACGCTTGTTAAGGTCCCTTCCAATCCAAACCATTCTATGATTCTTCAACTTGTAGCTTGATTTCTTCAACTCGGAGCTCAGGAAATTCTCCCCTAACTTTCTGTTAAATTACATTACATATGATGGATATAGTCAGTGATGATATCGCCTATCGACATTAGCTCTTCTGCTGCAGATGCCTTCTCTAAAAACTTGCTCTAAGTCTGTGGATGAAATTTTAACATATTTTGACTGATTACATCCCCTAGACAACAGATTCAGTTAAAAAGGGCTACTGTCTGGAAACAGCTACGGATGTGGTTCTCCTTGAGTCAAGATTAAGACTCCGTTAAAGGCTCCATTTTGTCCCCTGACTCTGGAAAAGTCAGATCCCTGTGTGCATAGGACAAAAAAAGGTCTTAAGGCTCATCACGTCTTTGCTATTGCTCATGGCCTTGTCAGAAAATCCTATGAATAAGCTACAGTTCTCTCAAGAGTAAGGAAGAGGAAAAGATTAGAATTTCTTACCTCCCAGTTTCCTCTATATTTTGAATTCTCTTTGCCATGAAATGGCATTTCAGAATAAATTTTAGGTAGTTGATTAACAGTAGACTTTTCTTAGTTAAATGAGTTTCTAAATGAGAAATCCAATACTGAATCATTTCTAACATCCAAACTTGCAAGGACCTCCCCCGATTAAAGTTTCTTAGATGAAATTTTGGTATTTATAAAAAGGTCCCTTTTTATAAAAATTATGAAAAGGTCCCTTTTGCATAGTGTTCTTAAAATGTCAGCATTTTGAGTATTTAACAGCCTATAAACCCTATAAATTCTGTAACTGTTTAAAATGAATAGCAATTCAAAAAGCATTGTTGGAGTTTGTCTTAAGTCTTACTGATTAACTTTATGTAGTTGGGAACTGGTCACTACTAGGAAAATCAATTTAAAAGCCACCAGCATGATAAAAATTGTAATATAACTCAGAAGTTAGAAACTGCTTTGTTTCAGTGTATGAAATTCAAACAAGAATGATGTCAAAAGAGTATATATTTGTTAGTGCTGAATAGAATGTGTATATCTGTGCAGATCTGTCTTCATGAAAGTAGGGCTGTCCCCTAATGATGGGAGCATTTTGAATCAGGTCAAGTCTCATATATTTGCAACCCATTTGCCCAAGGAACTGAGGGACTGAAAGGAACAAAATACAAGTTGCAATGTCAAATGTAGTTCACATTAATTGTCCCGCAGTTCAGGAGGTAATCTGGTTGCTTTGGATTTCTACATGGGTTTGGGTGTCAATAAGGGCCATCCATTAAGCAGAGAACATGCTTTGTAATTTTATTCTCTCCTCTGCAACAAAGAACTCTAAAGTGTGAGAGAAGTGCCAAGAAAAAATTCCTTGGCTTGCTATCTTTTAGCAAATTGGTTATTTAATCAGTAGCAGAAATAATGGGGCCTAGTGACCTACAGAACTTTGTCTCTGGATTTCCTCGTTTCTTCCACTCTCTCAGTACCTCCAGATGGATTGTTCCCCCAGTTTCTATTTGCTTGGCTGAACAAAGGGCAGCATGGTTTGCTGGGTTACCAGTTTGCAATTACATTTGAGCCAACTCTCTGCTCAGAACCTCCAGGCTGTCTCCCTTGCCAGCTAATACCTCTTAAACGGGTAAGGGGATATCTCTCTCCTCATGACCACATGATCTTTGTTGCATAAGAAAACCAGATTAAAAGCCCCAGAGCAGTCACTAAGTTGAAGGCTTCTATTTGAATTACTCCCGCCCTGGAATTTGGCCCTGTTGTGTCAAAGGAAGAAACATTACTGGTTCTCTTTTTCGTCTCTTTCCAGTAACTTGCAGGGAAGGTCACCACACCATTTTAGATTTGGGGTGTACTAGGGAGAATTCCAATGAGGCAAGCCCTCATTTCTATCCTTCATAATGCTCACAATGTGTGATTTGAGAAATCCTATGAATAGGATTTCCCCCTCAAAGTCACCACAATTCTAAAAGACGAAGGAAAAGTGTTGATATATCAGCTCAATAATTATCTTGGAAACCTTCCTTTTCTTTTACAATACACTGTGTGTCATCTAGCCACATGGTTTGATGAGCAATATTAATTAAAGGAGACATTATGTGGGATGGATTGCAACAATTTTATGTGTCTGCATAGGGCAGGAAGAAGGCACAGACTATCAAAGTATGTGAGAATCTTGGTCTTTCACTTGTAATAGGCTTTGAAATATTCACATCTGACATGTTTCTCCAATTTTCTTATATGTTTGTTAAGTAAAGATGGCTCATTTCAGATTCCTGTGTTAAGATGTTTCTTAGACTTTATTCCTAGGAGGGAGCCTGTGTATGTAGGCACTGGAAAAATAAGCCATTGTATATCAGCTGCTCAAGGGTAACTGAACTTTCTTCAAGAGATTTGAGACAGATCATTCAAAACTGATTTTTATACTATGTTTAGAGAGACATTAGTAAATATGAAAAATATGAAATATTTTTTCCTAACCCAATGCTGACTATTAATTTAGTGATTCAGAGATGACCTAATTGTGGTGGTATACCATATTTTTCCTTCAAAAGAGCTCACATTTGAATATGCTCCTTCCTTACAACTTTTGAATATCTTCTTGCTTACAACTTTTGAGATCTTTCTTTTCTAAATCTTTCCAGTATTTTATGAATTTTTGTAACCTGTCCCAGAGCTCCATCAGTCTCCGATCATATCCTACTCTCCATTGTTTCTCTCAGTCTACAACTCCCTCACCAAAAGGAGCACTCATATAGAGAATATTTCAAGGGACCAAGGGACGCTATACATTTATTTTGTACAGCCGCTCTTCCTGTTTTATTTCACACTCTTTGATTCTGCCAGATCTTCCCTGATACTTATTTCTGGTACAGGTCCGTGTGTATTTTTTTAAGAAGAAAATACATCTCTATTTTCAGAGAACTTACTGAGTTCCTCTTTACCATCTAGAAGGATGGAGCAGCAACAAAAGGAAATTACTGTAGATGAAACACGGTAGTTTATGATTTAACCACAGGGTCTTCTAAAGTATGATGTAGCAACAAGAACTAAATTTTCATTGCCCAAGATAAGTTTATGTAAATGACTGAATCATATTTTAAAAGGTTAAGAGCTTTGACTCCAAAAGCTTTTTGTACCAGAAGCACTACCTTCAGCTTTATTTTTAACTTAGTATTTTTTTCTCTCAAAGCAAAAGAGATTGTACATCCCTCGTATATCCTTCTTGCATTTCTGCGTTTGCTGATGGCAAACATGAAAGTATCTTCCTGCATCTGATGACTCATGAAGTTGTTTCTTTGACTGGTCAGCCTTTGGCTTGATATGCTCAAGAATCAAGCCAAACAGGAACTTCCTGTTTACACCAGTGGGTTTTTTCCCCTTTTCTCTTATAAGCTGATACATCAATTGTCACAAGAGTTTTCCCCTAAATAATTTTGTTCTTCCATGTGAGTACATCATTGGTCCTTCTACATGTTCACAATTATACTATTTTTCCTCTTAAAAGAATAATGAGATTAATTCAATTTTTACATTCTAATGAGCTATATGAGACAGCCAAAACGATCATCTGCCTACTTCCAAAATCTAAAATACGGTCTGTTCCAACCATCATGGTTTCATGACTCATTGGCCAAAGGATGGCAATTAGAGGACATCACATGCTCATGAGCCTGTACATCTGCCAGAAGGATACCGTTCTTTTGGACACATTTCCAATTCCGGATGGAAAAGGCCAACAGCATTGCTCTGCAAACACACAGTATGTGTTGCATTTTGTGATTGTGTGTTACCAAGCAGGCATCAACAGCAATGGTGAACTAAACTCATAATGTTTTCCCAGTATTTTTAGTCAGTTCATCTTCTATTTTGGCACTATACATTACCTGTCCTAGTTTTCCGAAATTTCCACAAGGTAAGAGGAAAAAAGGAGGCTGGTTATACATACCCAGAGGCATAATACAAAGCACTGTTTCTCAAAGCACGTGTAAAATGCAGCTCTGCAATACCTGAGAAAGAAACTCTCACCAAATAAATCCATTAGTTGAGTTGCCTTCTTTATAGTTCCTCCCCTTCTCTCAGGTTGGGGATTGTTATCACAGCTGGAAGCTGTCAGTTTCAGAAACAGGACAAAGAGGTAAAGTCCCTTTTCACATTTTCCCTCTCATGTTATTTTTTGCTTTCTTGCTCTGTCATATATGGTGCTGCACCACCAACAAGCTGCACTTTTCTGTTAGATGGAATGAGAAAAACAAACAAAGAAAGTAGAAGTAAGTAATACTTCATTTTCCAACAAAGGATTACATTTTGCTGAGTTGGAAATCAAGAGTCAGAAACCAAACATATTGCACAAATCCTGGTACAAGTCCATTTACAACTTTGGCAAAAGAGACCTTTGAAAACTCTTCCCTAAAGGACTTATCTCTTACAAAAGGGATAAAAGGGAGACATGGCAAAAGAGAAATAGAAGGAGACAATGTGAGGTCTCAGAGTTACTCTTTATTAAACTTCATGTTGAAACCAAACTGAGAATTGGCGAAACTTCCAGGAAAATTTAGCAAAGAACAGCTTGCAGTAATCTACCAACCAGGGTTACTATGGCAATAGCAGTACACTGTGAAATTTAGTAGATATAATTTTCCATGATTCACTGTATATTTTTAGCTATTTTTCTTTTTCTTCTCTCAGGCTAATTTCCTTTCTGAAGAAAAGGAAGAACTGAACAGTAAGGTTTTGCCCTCAGAAAAGAGAGAGGTGTCAGCTGGTGCTTAAGGGGAGCCCTTGTGTTTTAGCCTCAAATGATCAACTGTGCTAAGGAAATCTTGGGATCTTGACTCCTACCCCATTCATCTTATCTTGAGTCTTTAAGTCCGCTGTTCCCTGCTTCTTGAAATCTTTCCATTTCTTGTTCACCTTAATTTACTTCTCTAATGATTCTTCCTGCTAGTTCACAGTCTGAACCACATGAATAATTTTTCTCCTTTCCTTCTTTTGCAGCTATTATCCAAAATGATTCTTTTTCATAACACCACCTCTTCTCTTCGTGACATGTTTTCAGCTCAGGGACTCAAAAATCTCCCATGTTCTCACCGACCTCCTTCCATGCAGTCCTTTCTTTGGCCTCCCTGTGGCTTGCTCACAACCTGAGATGATTGCGACTTAAAAGTTTCTTCACTCTCAATCACACTGATTCAGTGAGGCTGATATACAGTTATGATTTACACAGACACCATGATTTTTGTGTGGCTCTGACATGCAAAATGACATGCTCTGTTTACCATCATAATATCTCTAAGATCTAGCTTCCTATTCTTTGACCAAATGTCAGAACTTGTCATATGAGTCTTTCTCTTTTCCACTAGAGCTAGAGCCTCTGCTCCTGGGCCACATGTGCTCAGAGCTTATTATTTCATCATCTCCAGCTTCTGTTATTTTATTTCACAACTTGTACTACTGGTATCTTGGTGTTTTGTTACACTGACCTTGATACATGATAGATGGGTTATGGAAAAAGTAGAGAATATCTCCTTTAGCTCCTTTTTTGCAACTCACCTCTGTCACCTGTCATGGTTTAATCCCAGCCAGCAACTAACTGCCACACACCAGTCCCTCACTTCACCTCACTGCACCACCCACCCTGGTGGGAAGGGAATCAAAAAGAAAAGATAAACCTCTGGGGCTGAGACAAGAACAGTGAATTGAAATGAAATGAAATATTATAATAGTACAAATTGTAATAATAATAATTTTAAAAGAGAGAGAGAGGGATGGAAAAAGGAGAAACAAGTGATCCTCAATACAACTGCACATCACCTACTGACTGATGCCCAGCCCGTCCCTGAGCAGCAATTTTCAGGACCCAAGACAACTCCCCCAGTTTATATACTGGTCATGGCATTCCATGATATGAAATCTTCCTTCGTGCGAGTCAGCTGGCTGTGCTGTCTCCCAGCTTCTTGTGCAGTTCCTCACTGACAGAGCCTGGGAAACTGAAAAGTCCTTAACTTAGAGTAAGCGCTGCTTAGCAACAACTAAGTAATAACATCAGTGTGTTATCAACATTATTCTCATAATAAATCCAAAACATGGCACTGCACCATCTACCAGAAAGAAAATTAACTCTACTCCATCTGAAATGAGGACACACCTTATGTGAAACAGTAGCATCTAAGTATACTTAGGCAACTAGAAAACTTCATAGAACCACAGACAATCACCAGAACTTGCTCATGCTATTATTACTTGACCTTCCTTACTCTTCGCATCTAACCAATTGTTTGTTGAGCTCCCTTCAGTATTGCCAGTCTGCATTGTCAAAAGCAGTCTGTAGAATCCCAAAAGATAAGGGGATAATGTGTACGTTTCAAACACTGATAGCCTGGCTTGGCTGTGGAGCCAACCAAGGATCATTGGTAATAACAGACAAGGATTGTTGGAAATAACGCACCATGAGGAAGAACAAGATGTGGCTGGAGAAGAAGGGCCAGATGGAGATAGGGTAGCACTTTTCTGGGACTAACATCCTTCTTGTAGATCCTGGAGATAAACACAACACAGTACAGCGCAAGTGCAAGACCAAGAAGTGGACATGGACTGTAGGGGGCGATCAAGACCACCAAAGACTCCCAAAGCCCTCTGACCCATTCCCAGAAAGATCTGAAAGAACGGACTGCGCATGATAAGTAATTTGTGTAGAAAGCAAGAAACCTCTTCAAGGAGGGGAAAACCTATCTACAAAAAGGTACCCCCCGCCAAGCCCAGGTGCGTGCCCCAGGATCCTGGACATCCCATCGGCCAGATCAATGCTAGAATCAGGACTGTTGATCTCTCTTTTATTTTCTTTTTTTTTCTTTTTCTTTTTCTTCTTTTTTTTTCTTTTTTCTTTTTCTTTTTCTTTTTCTTTTTTTCTCTTTCTTTTTCTTTTTCCACTTCCTTTTTCCCTTTCTTTTTCTTTTTCTTTTTCTTCTTTTTCCTTCCTGTCTTCCTTTCTTCCTTCCTTCCTTCCTTTTCGTTTTACCCTTTTATCCAAAACCCACTGCCAAGTGCTTATATAGTAGGTCAGGGACTAACACACCAATTTCCATGCCAAGTGTGTAATTTACTAATAAAACCTTGTAGGTTTTTTGCGGATCTCTGACTTTAGTAGTTCCTTTCCACCACAAGCATCTAGGAATCCTGGGTGATCCCTTTTCCCTTAGGGCTGGGACTTCACAGGCTATAAGTGTTTTAGGACTGGGACTGTCTGCCTGCTATATTGCTGTATATAAACAGCTCTGTGAAGCTGCTATGAATTTTGGAAGGAAGGCATAAATAGAAGGAGTGGAAAAGGTGCTGAAGAAGAGCAATTCTTTAAGTCAATCAAGGCTGGGGAGGCTTACAAGAATCTCTGTTAAACTTAATAGGGGACCAGAATTTGGATACCCATCATTCTAAACTCCTACAGTTTATAGTTTTAGCTGTTAATAACAGCATACATAAATACAAATAAACCATAAAATATAAGAAAACATTATTAGAAATAAAAGTTAAAACCATACCAAAAAATCATTTATTACAGCATATATTCAAACTTCCTGCTGTAAGAAGCAGAAAAAGGCTATGCATTTGTTTATGTATATGTAAAGGCATTATTATATATATATATACATATATATGTATATGTATATATATATATACAATATATATATTAAAGGCATTTAAAAGGACCACAGTGCTTCATCTCAAGATGCAGCTGATCAGTAGCTGGGGCTGTGGTGCAGTGTTATATAATGCAAGTTTATGACTTCGTAAGATGTCATTTTGCTTTCCAGTATTTATGGATTTCCTTTTTTCTGTGTTTAGAAAGTAGAGTATTTCAAAGAAACACTTACTTTATAGGGTTTTTTTACACTGTGTAGGACATACTAGACACGATCTCAGTATAAAATATAGCAATACTAATTTTCTTCTGTCACAGAGGATAGTAGACTACAGAGGTCCTCATCTGTTCTATGATAACAACCCTGTGTTCCTGAAATTACATTTTTCTGCTGTCTGAACACCCATAAGCCATCACAATATGGGCATAAGGAGAAGTCAAAAGAAAAGCTTCTCAGTTCTGAGCAACTGTCTGTCCATGAGGAAGAAGGAAATGCCCCAACCCTCAGAATTTCCTGATTTTTAGACAGGTGGTTTATGAAAAATCCTAAGAATGAGAGTTCTTCTTACAAGAATCAGCAGTACCAAGGCTCCATTGGCTCCTCAGTAATATCAGAAGACCCTCATGTTGCAGCAGGCTCAGCTCGTGCAGGCTCTGCTGTGCTCCAGTGGGGCTGGCAGCACCACAGGGTGGTGACTCTTGTTCAGCCCACTGCACGGCTACCCTGCTGCAAGGCACAGCGCCTTCTGTGAGAACACAGCATTGCCCTAGCAAAGAAAATGTAGCCTGTAACTAAACTAGTAACTGATCTGTGTCATTATAGCTGTTCATGTTTCTCAACATCTTTTCAGAGAGATTTAAAACAGTCACTGTAGAGTTCTGCTAGTGTTATTTTGACAAGTCTTTTCCATGCATATCAGGTGCATCCCTCTTTGAATCTGTCAAATTAATGTCTGACACCCCTTAGAGCCAGGACATTCAAGACTTCTACTTCCGACCGTGCTTTATGTTTTTCTGGCACAACTCAAATTCCTTTTACCTCCATAAGGTGACTTGGACTGCTGCCTTCTGACTGTAAATTATTTTTCGGGGTTTCAAATGTTCAAATTGTTCTACAGCTAAAATAAATAAGCCCTTTTAGTAAATGTTACATTTATAATTAAATTACATATTGCTACTTTAGAACATCTCCTGTTCCTACAGTACTTTCTGCTGCATGAAGCTAGAACTATTTAGGCAGAAAATCCCCATTTAAATCCCATGTTTTACCAGACAAAAAGTCCCAGAAACTAAAGAAAATGTGAAATGTTCTAAAAAAGAAGGAGTCTGAACTGTTCTACCTATTCTGGATGGCTTGCCTAATACAATAATGGTATGTATCATACTTAGTATTGCAGTTTCCAAACTGTATTCCCTGTACTATCCAGCAGATGATGCTAATGTATTACAAACTGTTCTGTGTTCAATTTTAATTAGAGGAAAGATGCCCAGCTGCAAGATGTAGTTCTGTCACGAACCAGGCATTTAAAATTTTTTTTCAATTGTCCTCTTTAATTCTTCTCTTTCCTAATATGTGTGATTCTGAGTGTAAGGATGAGTTGTTTTTCTGAAGAAGTTTTATTACTAAAGGTTGACCCTTCCAAGTACCTACTTACCAATCTTTCATAACCCTCTGACATTCCAGTGTGTTTGATATACGTATGACCATTTTGGCTATATTTACCATCTCTTTACTCATATTTTGTAAGATACAGCATTAAGTTTTCTGCTATGTTGAGCATTTATTTCTGTTTTCAGTCTGCAGTAAATAATTTAAGCCAAGTCTTTTCACTAAAAAGACAAAAACTGGGAGGGGAAATATACCATTCATGTATATAATGAGAAAGACGGGACTGAGTTTCCATGAATCTTTCAGGATCTTCAGCTTTCTCTAGTGTAACCATACCTTAATTATAGACTATGAAAGGAAGTTTTATTATCACTTCTATTTTGCAACATATTCTGATTTTCTTACTCAGTGAGACTGGCTCCTAATTTCACAAGAAGCATCCACAGAGGCATTTGGAATTACTTGAAGAATGAGAATGCTACTAATCATATATATCAGAGTCCAAGATTTTTCAAACAGAGTGACAGTGCCTACATAGCATTTATAGACATTGTTTATATTTTTCTTCTGAAAGGAATGTAGGGTATGAAGAATAGGTTTTCCAAACTGGCTGCAGGAAAAAAACTTGAATTTTCTCTGCTTGCTCCAGCCTTGATCTCATTCTCTGAAATGGTGGGATCATAGCCAGACTTCTCCAGAAGCTAGGCACTAGTGACTATTTCTCCTACGCTGGGAGACTAGCATTTATGGTCCTTCCAGTCTCTGGATCCTGTTGCAGCTGTTACGCGATTGCTGAATTGTTGCACTACTAGAAGGAGAAGAGCCAAGAGGACCAAATCTCAACTTCTGAGGAGAAAATAAAAAGTACAAAAGAGGAAATTGAGCTGTCTTTCTTTGTCCTTTATTTCTTTTTCTGTCTCTTTTTTTTAACTCTGCTCCTTTGGGAAAAGTATGGGCCCCTGAGGAGACGGAGAAAGATCCTTCTTGCTTCCTGCAGTGCAGAAGGCTGCTGTCTGTCCTTTCCAGACTGTGAGTCTGAGACTAATTAGACCATTTGGCTTTTCTTATACCTTTTTCCCCCCAGGAGGGCTGAGTTATATGAGAAAGTTGAAGCTTCCTATGTCACTCTGCAGCAGGCTCAAGGACAGGTGAAACCCATTACTGATAATTGTATTGCAAGAGTTTAGCTAGAGGAGATCTAAGAATAGGCTGCCCAACCATCAGCTGGGGCATGAAGTAGACAGGACATGCAGGATTCAAGGTCTAGGCCTTAGGGATTGCGTCCTTAGGCTAACAACTGGAGAAAAAGTTCCAAAGCTTACAAGTAAATCAGCACAAAACACTTCAGCGGAAGCATATTTAGTCCTCTAAATCATACAGGCACAGTTGTGTCATTAAAATGAAGGAAAACATGAAATCAACAAGCAGGCAAATTGAACAGAGAACACACAGGAGTCACGCCATCTTCTTCTGTTTCCCTGGCATCAGTCATCAACAAACACACCTTAGTCACCATGCTTAAGGAGAAGAGGAGGAAGTAAGAGAGGAATAGAGAAAGCACAGTGCTTCAGCCAACAACACATCTTTTCTCTTGAAGAAGAATCATTTGCCTGGCCAGAAACCTGCTTCAAATCTGGTTTTGTGACGTGAGTCTGGAACTTTATACAAGTGTAGCAAAGACACTACATTAATGTTAGAGGTAAATCCCTGAAGTACATGATAATTCGTATTGTAGGAATAGTTGTGCTTTCGGAAGAATTTGTAACAGGAAAGCTAGAAACTTGTTTTTGCCTAGGAAGCCTGAAACGTGCCTTCTCAGGAGAATTAGATGGTTTTTTTCCTCTCTGCAGTCCAGGGGATGTTGCGGAGAGAGCTGTGTTCTCTCTTTCTGCTACGTCGGAGAGAGGTAACCCTAACAGACATGTACAGAGGCCTTAGGAAGGTAGGGGAGAAACAGAGAGGATAAAAAGGCCCTGGAGAGGGCGGGAACTTGCCTTTTTCTCTCTGGGCCTGGTGCTTAAATAGCACTGTCAGGTATTTGTAAGTTTCTCGTGTTCTGGCCTTCTAAATAAACTTCTGAATTCTTTCCACTGCCTTGACATTTCTGGGGATACCTGCGTATGTTACTTTACATTATTGATAAGCATTGAACACTTATCTCTAACAATCCAAGTAAGGTCCTACCACAATGTCCTGTGAGGTAAGGACCTGAAGCACTTAACAGAAGTACTTGGGTTCCTCTGCTCTGTGCTTGTCTCTGTGAAGCAGGAGAGGAAAAAACGTTTTACAGAAATCTAAAAGAAGATGGAATGATTGAGAAAACACAGAGGGAGGTTGCCTTCAGCCATGGAACTGGAGAGACAAATATTAAAGAACTGAATGTGTTTTGTTTTAATCTGAATTTTGATACACCTACACCCTGGAGAGGGGGAGAGAGGCTTTTATATAACTGACAGGAATTTTAACAGAAGTACAGCTGAATGATGAGAAAGAAGCTTCTGATTGCTATAGCTTGATAGAATTCATCATGGATGACTTTGCTTCCTGTGATGAGTAGGCACGGGAGACTTTTGATTGCTACTGTGGGGACGGCTTTTAATTCACTGGAGACATTTGGGCTGGGACGCTGAGCTTTATGGGCCATTCTATTTAAGTAATTTGGAACAATAATTTGAAGTGTTATAGGGGAAGCTACGTTTAGAGCATGTTGACAATCAGGAAGAAACATTGAAGCCGGCCTATAAAAAGTCTTGGTTGGAGTAGTATGCGTAGCTTTGCATCTACACTTCATTGTATACATTAAGTTGGGTATTTTTTAGTGTAGTAGAACAAATTTGCCTTAAAATAATTTAGCTTTAGGGTATACAAACATGAGTTTTTGGGCTGAATGCTTGTGTCTGGATAAATCTTTATGTATAATAAAGATGCATCCAGAGAAGGTAGATAATGGGAAATTAAATTAATTTCCAAACAATTAACAGGAATGCAGGTGTCCAAGATATGTCATCTAGAATGGCCATAATGCAGAAAAGGTTTCTTTCAAGGTATCAGTCATTTTTTAGGAGAAACTGAATTTTTACTGATAAAAAGCTTATAATAAACATCCAGTTTATCTAATATTAAGTACTTAGCATTCTGAAGGAATACCAGGTTCTCTGTCACTTTGTGCAGCACACAGTAAAAGTACATACACTATCATTTCTATCACTTCTTTGTACGCAATCTCTGCATGTCTAAATTGCTTAGAAAATTGTATCAAAAACAATGTCAGACTGCATGATTCACATGTGAGACATCAGGGGAATTGGAGTATACTGGATAAGGAGTTACAAATTAGAATGTGAAGGTTTGGGATCTTGAGAAGAACTGTAAATGTTCTAAATACATTAATGCAAGGAAACAGTATTTACAGAGGTAGAAACTACCAAATAGAAGAAATCTGATCAAGCTTCCTTTTACTATGGAGAAGCAGGGAGTAGGGGCAGAGTTGCAAAGAAAGTAGGGCATGATGACAGTTTCCACCTATGTCAGGTTTTTAGATGAAAATTGAATACAGTTTGTACTTTAATATTTTTCCTTCAAGGAGTAACAAGAAAAGAAAATTACCTATAAATTATAAAAAATGGAATGTGTGTTAAGTTCATTCTGTGATTTCAACTAGAGATCTGAATATCAGGAAAATATTTTTATTCAAATAGCAAAGCTCATTGTTTGCAGACAAAGGAGCTGGCATAGATGGAAAGACAAAAGTAGTTTCTTTTGCCTTTTGACTTAAATACATATAACTTAGCACAGATGGCAGTTGTGTAGGAAATTTTTTGAAGGAAAAATACATTTTGAGTGATAAAACTGACTTGGAGGCATCTTCCATAGCACCTAAGTCTCAAGAATGACAGAGAAGGTGGTTTCCAAATATATAATACATCCTCAAAATATATACTTTTCACTTTTTTAATGAGTCAGGGACAGTGCTGCCCTCTGATCACCAATTCTTTTCAGAAACATACATGTAGTGAATGCCTTGGACTTTGTTATGAAGATCTGAGGTTCAATCAAAGTTAGCTTTAACAGGGAAAGGAAAGAGGACGCTGCTATTTTCCAGCACTCTTTGAAATCAAAAATAGTAAAGAAATCATCACTCAAGAAATGAGACTTTATGACTGTGTTCTGTTGACTTATCACACATGCAGACTGGTAGCTTATTTCAACAGACACAGTTAAGTGCTAAATTGAGAACCATGGAAGTGAAAAAGGCTGTCTTGAAGAGCTGGGGTGTTTATGCATGCTGATCATTGGCCTGTGCTCAGATTTAGAGACAGGGGGATTTTACAGCCATGTAAGACGGTTGAAGGAACTGCCTAAGCATAACCAGAAGGTTTACATAAGCTTTATGAAGAGATCTAACCTGGTCTTCTCAGCAGGTTGTGTAAGTGTTCAAGGGTGCCAGTTGACAAACTTTTCATCTGCTGGCAGTGCTGCTTTATGCTGTCCTTGCCCATGACTGATTTCTGACAGATGTCAGGACAATAGTTTGTGGAAATGCACAATGAACAAGACCAGGAACCTCATCCAGGTGAAGAATTGCATCCTTTTTTTTCTTAGACTATTTTCCAGATGTATCCATTTCCTAACATGGGTCTGTGTACTCATCCAGAAACATTTAAGAACACAACTGAGGGGCAAGAAAAAAATGTAAAAGGTTAGAGGTTAGAGGTTACTGCTTAGACCAGCACTGCTTACATTTGTTCAGTTATACTCACAGAGGTTCAGAATTTCCCAAGTGTGTTGTTATCAGTAAAAATCACTTGGCAGAGTGTTCATTTTATAATTTCAACTAATAAGGAGAAATCTTGAATCTCAAGGATGCCTAAAGGAGAGCTGACAGTAATAACAATGTGTAACTTTACAGAATTTAAAAAATGTTAAGAATCAAACCTTAAACCCACATAGAAATTAGGAATATGGTGGAATTCTCATAAATATGCACATTGTCAAATTGAAATATTGAAGAACTGAGTTACTGAAAAGATTGATCAACCCTGTAGAAATTTTTCTCAGTTTCTTTGACACATGTTCTGATTAGTATCTTGGAGTGAGGATGAAGGGTTTAATATTCAGATTTTCAGCAAAACAGCCCAGAGATGAAAAGTAATTTTAGCTGTGGGTAAATGCCCACATAATTCAGAATTTAATTCAAGGGACTTGCAGGAAAAGTGAAGATACATGTATATAGGTACACGCTATGGAAAGGAAGATTTTGATACAGTTTTATTGTGTGCCTAAAATAAAGAATTATACTATCTTCATTTGGATATAAAAGATAGTAAAAAGAAATCTATGAGTTTTAATAAGTTCATACAAATTTTATTATCATTTTAAAAAGCTCTGAACTCAGCTGTCAGTGGATACCACTTTAGTTAAGATATTTATGTACCATGGAAATCATTTATTTTCTGTTTACATAATTACCATTAACGAATTTGGGGGGTTTGTTTGGGGTTCTGAATGGATACAAGTACAGTGGTATTGTTAATGTTTCCTGCCCACATATGCTAACTGATCTTCATCTTTAGAAGCTGATATTGGGAAAATATTATTGAATAAAACCATTAAAGACTTGGTTTTGATACTCACTTGTATCCTATTGATATGTGAAAGGAATAAATTTTCCAGAATATTTGTAAGGAAAATGACAAAGACTCAAAGAGGAAGGGGAAAACCTATACCTGTAAAGATGGTTTTCTTCTTTGGCAGTTGGATGAGAACTAGTTATTAGGCAAAATGTTTTAAATCGATTCTTGTTTGGGGTTTGGTTTTGTTTGTTTGTTTGCTTGCTTGCTTGCTTGTTTCTCCTAACTGAATGAGATAGATTTGGTTGTGGTGTAAGGGGATCTGTTGTTGAGTATATTCAAGGCCTATATATGTCTATAGGTGTCCCAGTGGAATTCAGAGCTGTATCTCTCTCTGGCATATGTTAACTTCTTCAAATATAAGCAAAAATACTAAGTTTCTTTCAGGAGAATTTTTAACATTCTTTTAATGTTGTGGTCATTGTGAAATGCTTGTCAGAACTTCAAATTTCATGGAATTATAACATGCCTTCCTTCTTACACAGGTTATGTGAATCCTCAACATTCCAGTCATGAGAATCATTCTGACATTTCAGCATTGTCAGTTATATAAAAATTCTTTTTATCATCAAGAATTGCAATTTTTTTAATTATTCTTGTTTCTCAAACCCTAGCTTTCAGAGACAAGCAGAGAAATATTTCTTTAAATTCTTTGACACCTTATGTGTTCCATCCACCAAGTTTAAACAATATTTTTCCTACATTCTTCTTATGTTGTCGATTTGGGGTCTTCCTGGCTGCTTCTCCAGTGGAAAAGATCAGCATTCATGTCTACCAAGTACAGCAAAATTGTAGCATGCTGTCCTATTATCATTGTGCTGTTGGCTTTATCTGTCTTTTTTTCATGGAGTTACCAGCAGCTATTGCTCACCTTCTTGCAAGAAGTCCCATCAGGGACTGTTACATTTTGCCAGACAAGTTCCTGCAAGGTGTCTTCCTGGGAGTCTAACACCTATTCGATAAGTTGAGTGTTTTCCAGATTTTTTTTGCCATGTGTCATAAGTTGTCAGTCAGCCACAAGGGTTTTAGCTTTTTCCTTCTGACCCCTGCCAGTGATACCCAATGTAGTAATTCAAGAAATATTAATCTACTCCCACTGTACCCAGGATTACTCTTCAATCACATGGACATAACTTATGCTGCATTTTTGCTGGCATGCACCACATGCACCCATAATCTCTTTCAGTTAGCAAAGAAGGAAAACACAGCACATCCAGCACTTGCCACAGATGTTGTTCCCTCCTTATTCGTGCACGTGGCATAGAGCTACTCCTCTACAGAAGTAATCATAATTTCCCTCTGACCTACTTTTCCAGATGGACCTACTCCAGATTTCAACAAACACAGAATATTTCCCCCCTTGGCTTTCTGCCATTACAACACAGTCCAGACCTGATATGATCAATGACTCCCAAGCCTCAAGCTTTGAATTCTTCTAAAAGAAACGATATGCATATCTCTCTTAAGTAGGCTATTCAGAATCATAGAAACCGAGACCATGAAAAGAAACAAACCAAACCAAA
>NW_020897693.1:16403444-16454226 GCF_003984885.1 Neopelma chrysocephalum
AAATCTCCCCTCATTTCCAAGAACAAGATTTGCAGGTGGGGGTCTCAAAAATCTTGTTACTTATGTACCCATGATAGTCATTGATGATGTTCTTTGCTGTGGTGAGATTTCATTGTAAGTCAAGTGACATTAACTTGACTTACAGTTAGTGTAAGTCGAGTTAGTGTCTGCTAACAGCTGATCATCTAATTTCCAGGTTAGTAATAAATATACAAACAGCAGTAGCCTAATGCAGGATTTTTGCCACATCAAAAATGGACCACAGAGGTTTATTTCTTTTAGCCTTACACCGTCCCACTATAAGTTGGTTTACTTACTAGCGAGTCTTTATGTATTCTTGAAGTATTCTTTTTAATCCTTAGGCTTGTTTGAATCACTACTTACTTTGACATTTCTCATCTTTATAGTGATACAATACAGATAAAGGATTACAAATATGGCACATATAGATCACCAAGGGTACAATCAAGAGCAATAAAACAGGTAATAAGGAATATGCATGCATCAAGACCAGAAGGTCTGCACTCCAATACAGCCACATCAAAGAAAACAGCAGAAAGCCTGGGCTCTGATAATAGGAGAATGGGAACAAGGTTTCAATATGTCACATGGCCCATCCCTTTTCTCTCAGCAGGAAGGCAGCAACAAAGATACCCAGAATGATAAAAAAAAGATGATGGGCAGCAGCCTTGTTTAAGAGTTAGGGAGGATGAAATATGCAAAACTGAGGCCATAAACATGCCATATGACTGCTTGACTCCCAGGAGACATAAATAGCTTGTCAAAATAATAGCTTGTTATGCCTGGTCAAGACAAACCTAAGAGGCATATCAAGGACTCAATAGCTTGTGTCCCGTGTTCCCTGTGTCACACACACACATACATGCACACACATGGTCCTGAGCAGACCACACAGACACACCTCATGATGCTTGTGAGTATGAGTGAATATGTGAAATAGGAATGGATGAGTGCAAGTGACTGAAATCAGTTTTATGTAAAATAAATATGCACATCCTCTTCCATGGAGTCTTTAACTTTGTAACACTGATCCTTACACCTCTAAGACTGTCATTTATTAACGAGTTATGCCATGAAAATTTTCATGATGCTAACACCAAAAGAGCATTCCAGCTCACCCATGGGCCTTCAAGGGATATGCCCTCATGGAAAAGACTTTGACCTGCAGTGAAGACAACAGTATGAGACAGGACTAGAAGGTTTTCTTCTCCATTTTTGGGAATTGCATTCCTTTCCTGCCACAAAACCTCCACCTTCTCCTGCCTTCTTCCTAGGAACCCTCAGATAAGGCAGTTCTGCTCTGTTTCAACACTTTTCCAGGGAGATGCAGTAAATCCATTGGCTGCTACTGGGTTCAGAAGCACAGTTCACTTCTCAGCCCTCTGCCTTTCCTCAGTCACGGCAGAGGAAGCATGTACCAGTATTGCCCCAGCGAGAAAGAAAAACTGGCTGGCAGAGGCAGAGCAGAGCACAGATCACTGGGACTACACAGGACAATGCAAAATAAAGGTCTATTTTATAATACTGTAGCATCCTAGTACTGAATCAGTTTGACCCCACTGGCAACATACATATTTAGAAGGGCAATTTATCATACTGTGGATAAATTACTTATCATTGCTATAATTCCCAGATGATTAAAAGGAATATATTTGTCTAGGCTATGTTCAAGATGAGCATTCTCATATCCTGGGAGTTAGTGGTCCATTCATTCCTGCAGGAGCAGTAAATTGGGTGTTGAGTAATCTATCCTTTGAAATGTGTAAAGAAGCTGTTAAGAGAACACAAAATATGTTTAGGCAGCAGTACCAGCTGGATGTGAGCCCATACAGGATATACTCTGCTCATCTGACAGCTGTTATCAGACCCATACGAGGGTTAGTTTCTAACTCTCTCATGTCTCATTCTGCCTGTCATCAACACCTTTGTTTTGCTCTGTAGGAGGGAAGATGAAAGATTTAACATAGGGACAATGGGTAGAGATTTACCTAGTAGCAGGTATTTGGTATGATGTGCACACCACGTTAGACAAGCTATTGAGTGGAGGGAAGTCCTTGTTACGCCAGAAATTGCCTTCTTGCACTAAAAAGCAAATGACTTTCTGGTCATTCCATCTGTCAGTCCTCTTTCTCTCTGAAGAAAGCTATTAGTTTTTTTTTTCCCCCACTCTCTGTCTATTGTAGGGATCAGCCTTGTGACTGGTACATGGGTGTGCTGTGTACTCTGACACCTCACGAGGAAGGGAGGGAAGGGGAAAGGGGCGATGTGAAAACTGATTCAAATGTGTCTGTTACTGCGACGGGGGAAAGTACCGGTGTCTGTCACAAGAGGGTAAGTGGAGATGGAGGTTGGAAAGCAGAGCATGCCAACATAGGGCAACAAAGGCTGGAGTATTCACTGGGAGAAGCATTACTTGGTGCCCCATCTGTACTCCGAGCGAGTACAATGCCATTTAAATTCCCCTCATAGCAGCCGGGTAGGAGAGTGAAAGACCTTTCATGTTGGACAGCTGGAACACTTTTTAAAGATTTAGACCTTTACATCTTCTTTCTGGAAGTCAACATCAGATTTTACAGGACTAACAATAAACATGCTTTACAAAACCTCAAATTTGCTCTTCAACACAGAACCGGAACGTGAAAAGCCTGCTATTTTGCTGTGAGCAGAAATCAATGGCAGCCTTCAAAGGAACAAGTACTAGCCTTGTTGTTGTTAGGTGATGATCTAAGGCAAGCCAAGCTTTCCAGAGAGAGATACAAGCTTTTGATGAACCAAATAACACAGTTAGTCTATAGACATGCTTTGGGACTCACAAATCTCCAGAGCAGAAGGTCAGACATGAACATGCTCTCGGGTAGCCAAAACCCTGTCGTTTCCCCCAGTCACATCTTTTGGTCCAGCTAAGGCTATTACCTCTCCCTCATGGACCTGACCGAGGACTGCCGGGGTGAGTGTACTGTCCCGGGTCGCTTAGCCCGGGACTGGAGGGCGCTGGGCTCTTCCCTCGCCACTCCCAGGGCGGTCCGGCCGGTCCCACACTGCTGCCCGGGAGGGGAGCAGCGCTGGGCGCTCCCCCTCTTCCCTCTGTCGCCGCAGACGCCACTGTGCTGAATTAAAGGCTGGTGCATAGTCCCGCGGCGCTCGTTTCCTGCGCCCTCTCCTCCCGGGAAGGCAGCAGGGAGCCCAGCCCGGCTTTCTCACTCCGCCGCATCGCTCCGTCGCCCCTTCCCGTGTGGGTGCTCACACGCCCCACCCCGGTACGCAGCGCCCGTGGGCGCCGCCGCCTCCCGGAGACCGACCGGACTGCGGCGGTGACAAGGGCTCCGAGACCCTCCGCCCCGCCGCCCCCTCCCCTTCCCCTCTCCCGTCCGCCCCCGGGCCCTCCTCCCGTCACTGATTCGGCGCCGGAGCCCCGGGTGCCCGAGCCCCCCTCCCAGTCCCGGCCCCCGCCGCCGCCGCCGCCGCGGCTCCCGAGCTGTCAGTGCGCAGACAGCGCCGCGGCCCCGCGCCCAGCATCGCGCCCAGCACCGCGCCTGGCATCGCCCCCAGCATCGCGCCCGGCATCGCCCCCAGCACTGCGCCCAGCATCGCGCCCGGCACCGCGCTCGGACCCCGCCGCCGCGGAGCCGCCACCGCGGGGCGGCAGCAGGTATAGTGCCGGGGGAGCCGCTGCTGCGGGGGCCGGGCTGCACCTGCAGGGCCGGGGACTAAGATGGGATCCCCCGGTCGGACAGGGGCGATAGAGCGGGACCGAGGCCCTGGGGGGAGGCCGCCGGTGCAGAGCGGTGCCCGGGCGGCGGCGGAGGGGCCGTCGGGGCTCTGTCGGCGGCCGCCGCGGTCCTTGGGAAGGCGGGCGCTCGGGGCAGCTGCGGTGTCCCAGCCCCTGGCCTCGGGGGCGGCGGGCAGGGCGCGGGCTGAACATCCTCCCTTCCCACTGAGCGGCTGGACAAAAGCGGGAAATGCCCGAGTTATCCTCCCTCACCCATTTTATTTCCAATATGAAATGACTAGAGTTTATGTGGGAAAAGGTATGAAATTTTGGCCCCGCTTTGCACTGAGCTGAGGTTGGAAAACCTCCCAAGGACCAACCATGGGGAAGAGAATCCTGGAAAATTTCCGCAGAGGCAGTTTCTCAGGTGGGAAATAGCATTAATCTTTCATGGATCTCTAATCTCCTGGGGGAACTGAATATCGAGGGTTTTCCCAAGAGTGACATATGCAATTGATTCTGTAATGTACAATTTTCTGTTAGACAATCTAGTTTAATCCTTCTCTGTGTACTTGGCAATCCCACCATCATCTCTTCAACCCATTCCCGAAAAGCTCCCAGGGAAGTAGGTCAGTATTTCCAGATGATGTTTCTATTAGACACTGGGTGAGTTTCTGCGATGCCGGCTGACTAGAAGGCAGCATTGTGACCCTTCAGTTTATGCACATACTGAATGAGCCGTGCTTCAATTATTCATTCTGATGCTATTGCAACCTTCTTCTCCAGGGACATGATGTGTAACAAGACTTTGAAACGCTTTGCCAATGAGGCTGCAATCTTGTCTAGGCATATGGCAGCTGTTTTCCTGTCTAGCCATTTTTAAGGGTTAATTTGTAGCAGTGAAAGGTATGTCAAGGAAGCATAAGGATTCCCAGTAGGGTAACATTACCCTCTACATTCCTTCTGTTTCCCTCTAAAAAACTGTAATTCAGAGTACTGAATGGTTCGTGGACTAGGCTCTGCAAATGAGTTTTGAATTTTCCATCTGGAAGAACCAATACCTTCAAAGTACATTTGGTTTCTGTAACGGAGAACCTATGGCTTTGATACAGAATTGATTTAAATCTGATAATTTGTTGATGTTGTAAACATTTGCTATTTTGTAGAGGAAGAAACAGATGCAGAAATAAAATACATTGGAACCAGAGATTTGACACCAAAACTTGGAATCCTGTTTGTTGTTATTTATGTTTACTAGTGTGATCATCTGTCCATTGTGCTATGCTCTCCACTGATAAACTGCAAACCATTCATATTTTCCAAATACATGAGGCTGGGTGGACCCACAGTGGCAGCAGCTATACTTACAGAAAAAAGGGATAACTACACTGTGACCTGTGGTCAATTAGGTGTATGATAGCTTTTATACTCTCCTTTTTAATAACAGACATATTGCTGAACAGCAGCAAGCCTGACTGTTGAGCACCAGTTCTTGGAACACCAAATAATAATAATGGCCAGTCTTCGCGAACGAAGATTTTGGGAAAGGTCTTTTACCTTTCAAGCCTGCGCAATGGATTTTTTAGGTGAGACGCAGCCTGCGCTGAACTGAGCCCACCCTTTAATCCTAAGGTTCATCTGCCGGGGCCAAGCAAGCTTGGACAATGGCAGTGAGGTCCTCGGGACGTAGGTTTGTTTAGAGTGACCTTCTCATAGATGGATGGCCTCACAGGGCTAACGAGCTCCATCTGCCCGGGGGAATCGAACCTGGGTCGCAGCGATGAGAGTGCCGCATGCTAACCACTAGGCCACCAGGGGTTCCCATTGGAACACCAACTCTTGTATAAAATAATAACCTGGATGAAAACAGGGACAGTGAGAAACATGGTATGTCAGAGGTGTAAAGAGACAAGATAGTTTGAACTTTCTGTGCAGAGCACCCTGTAATATGAAGACCAAAGGAAAAAGAGGCCAGCGCTAGTGGAACTGGGTGCTAGTGGGAAGTAGACAAGCAGTGAGCCTCCAAGAGATCACTGTCCTTCTGCCAGAATTTCCACATTTTTATGGTTAGTTGTAGGCAGAGAGCATTGAAACAAACTAATCTGATAGTAATGGTAGACTTCCAAGATGGAGAGTACCTTTGAGAATATAATATTCTCAGCTGAGAAATGTCTCCCTCCAAGAGGTACTTATCTCTGCATTGACCCTAAGAATGAGAATAAAAAAAAAAACAGGGCTTAAACTTGCTAGAGTCTTACAAATGATGAGGTCCGGGACTTTGTTATCAGCATCTGAGGTCAGATGTTAGGATTTGGTGGGTTTTACTCCTGAACTCTTCCATTCACCCATCCTTTTAAAATGCCAAAATATGAAGTATGCATTTTACTCCAAGATGCACAGTTAGGGAAAATGATGTCCCACTGAATTACAATTTACTGACTAGTCTGTAGGAGTGAGGATCTTTTAACTGTCTTGGACAACACATTAAGGCTTGGCAATTTTTTAGTTCATCATACAATATTTAAAAGACTGACTATGATTTTCACCCAGTAAAAATTAAAAGCTTTGGCTCTTACATCTTGTTTGACACACAGAAATTTAGAATAGATCCCATTGGCCAACCAGTACAAGCTGAAGTAAAGTCAGGACTTCATTTTTCCTTTCAGCTTTCCTTTACCTTTTCCTTTGACCCTTTCCTTGGTAAGGAAATTTGCCTGATGTTCAAATGAGATAAGCAATTACTGTGCTGCTGGCTCTCTGTCAATCTGTTGTCTACCCCAGTGCTTTCTTGTCCCTGTAAAGCTTCTCTCTAGTTGCATGCTTCCTCCAGACAGATTAGAGAACAAAGGAGGAATTCCTGCTGCATCTAAGCAAAGGTCTGAGGATTCCAGCAGAGGTAACACCGCCAGAATCAGATGATCACAGAGCAAGCAGTGAGTGTTACTCTAGGGACTAATAATTGATTAACAGGGCTCCATGGGGAAACAGTAAAAATTCATAAAGTCCTATTTCTTCCTCTTCACCCTCCAGCTGGTTAATTCATACCATGCATGTTTTCTGCTGTGCCAGGATCTCAGCCACAGTGCCTGGAAAACTGTCTGTATTTGGTTAAGGAATCTGGGGAGATTATGGTAATGCTTACTGGAATAAGAGCCAGAGCTAGATGACAGATTCAAGCCTCTGTTGTGAGGAGGAATACCAGATCATCATTATTCCAATGTACACAAGGGCTTACTTTCTGTTATGTGCCTGCTTATGACCATCATGGCTGGCATTTAATCTCCAGGGAAAGGATCCTGCAGTCCTTTGGTCAAGAGCAGATGCAAAGAAAATGTTTAGTCCATTGAAATCAACCAGCTGCCTTGGTGCTGCTCTTGAAGTTTATTCTTGTAACTACAGTGAATGTAATAAATTATGTCATTTCTAATATATCCCGAAGTCAATTAAGAGAAATGGTCACATCTTTCCCATTTATTTTTTCAGTAGTCCAGCAGGTTTGACAGAATTGGATTTTTTTCATTTTACATATTAACAGATATTTGTGGCATGAGAGATTTAATCTGGGTTTTTTTTTTTTAAGTAAAAGTTGAGATTCTTGACTGTGGTTACACATTAATTTAAATATTTGCTTTGGTGAACCATGGGGCATAGCAGGTGAAGGAGGCTATAAACTGAGTAAACATGATTATCTGAACAGGCAGATCTTCTTTAAATAATATCAGAAGATTCAAAACTCATAATCTGTATGCTTTTAGTCTGTGCCAGTCCTTCAGAGAGGTCACAAGCTGCTTAACACTGATAGGATAGCTGTGTCGGGGTGTCCCAGATCTGCTTTTGTTCAGTGTTTTTAGGTGACCTGAATGGTAATTTAAGGAGTGAGTAAATCACATTTTCCAGGGACATGAAACTGTGACACTTGAAATATGCTGGAGGAAAAGATTAGAATTCAAAAATTTTCCAACAAATTAGAAGCACTGCTCGGAAAAGAGCAGGATGAAATTTGGTAGGGATAAAGGCAAGATGCTACAGTAAGGCAGAAATTATCAACTGCATAAGCACAAGACACAAGTAAATTACTAGGTTGCAACTCTGCAGAAAAGAATCTGTTATGATAGATCACAAGCTGAACATGAGTCAATGTCATGCTGTTGCAAATGAAGGCAAACATCTTGCTAGGATATGTAAAAGACATTGGAAGCCTGGAAGACATGAAGAAATCCTCTTGGTCTGTTCAGCATTGCTAAAGCTTCAGCTTGGAAGCTGTGCAAAGTTTTGGTTATTGCACTTTGAGAGACATGCAATTCAATCAGAGAGAGTTGAGAGAAGGGCAGCAGGACTCATCATAGGTCAGAAAAATGTGACCTGCAGGATGATTTGAAATAACTGAAATTTTTTAGAACAGAAATTTGACAGTGAAATATAACAGTCTTTAGATACAAAACAGAGGAGGGAATGATCTTTTCTTTGGGCTTATGGTGGACAGAACGGAAAGCAAGAAATAGCAGAAAGAATGATTATTGTAGACTACAAGGGTCATTTTCTAGGACCTAGGAAAATAAAACCTCTTGAATATTCTATCTGGAGAGGTTGTGAAGACATTTTAAGAACAGGTTAGACAATTATCTCTGAAAAATCAAATAAAGGTAGTTATCCTATCATAGGAAAGCACCTTGGACTATTTAATGTTCTTCTATCATTTTATAAAGGCAACACGATCATTTTGTGGAAGCAAAATAAAAGCAGTCTGCTGACCCTATTCTGATGTTTGTCTGATATCCAAGGATAGCATAGCACCAAAACCACAGACCAGGTCTTTCTGAAAAGAGTCTGAAAGAAAAGTAAGATCTTCTAGAAGACCATCAGAAGAGGTCTCTCTTTTTGGAGAATGGGGCTTCCTGATTTCTCTGGAGCAGATGCTTGACTGAGTCTATGAATGCTGAAAACAATGATACGGAAAAAGAAAAATGAATGTTAGCAGTTAGTAACATTATCTGAAGTGAAGATACAAACTCTTCTAGTATTTTACTCCTTGAATGAAAGACTGTAGTCCAAAAATGCCTTTTTTGAGGTAAAATGAAATAAAATAATGAAATTCAGAATAGAAATAAAATAAAGCATAATTCTACAATTTATGTTTTAGACACTTCTCCTGGGAAAGAAAATCTAGGTCTTCTAGTATTCACAGTTTAACATATATTGTTTAATATAAATGGAACAGACAGTCCCCTGTGCATTCTGAGAAATCCTGGATCTCTGTGAGGAGACAGATAGAAAGAAATAAGAGAACAATACTCTTCTGTATGCTGCAGTGGTGGGCTGCACATGAGATCCTTAATAGAACACATTCTGAGTCCAACCAAATAATTTTTTAGTCCTCTGAAGGCAGAGCGGTTTTTCTCTCTCCTCAGACTTTAGACCTTTCCACTCAGACAAAAAGAAAAGCTCTTGGAGAAGTTAAAGACGTACTTGGAGGAATGGAAGTGTTTTTATACCACACAGGCAATAGGGAATTTTTTCTATGAAAACAGGTACTCTCTGGGACTGAAAGGCTGCAAAGCAACTGCTGGAAAGAATCTGTGTTGAATGAACAAGACAGGGAGAAAACGAAAAATTAGACTGCGCTTTTTAGAAGGCTGTTTTCACGGAGCAGTTGTTCAGTGAACTGTAGCATATTAGCACAATAATCTGTTGCAATTTAAACAGTCTTACACTGGTATTATCCATAAGTTGATAGAAATCCTCATATTTTGATTTACTCTGGGACATATGAGCACAAGCTGTAACACTATATAAGCTCTGATTGATTTACCCCCTGCCCCCATCTTCTATTACGGCTGCAGCACCTTGGGAAAAATAATTATATGCTTAGAAAGCTAGTGACTTGATGCCCCAGATATTTCAAAGTGAATTCACATCCCTTCCAACCAAGGACTGAGCAGTGCCTCAAGTTAGCTTGTACTGCATTGCCTGAGTTTATTTCATCATTCCTTTTCTCACCCTTCCCTTTGCTTTCTTTGTTTGGGAGACAGAAAGGGTATCCAAAAGAAGGATTACTGTGATCTGATGCTAAAGGAGGTTTAGCTTTGGAACAAAGTGGTTCTGGAAGGAAATAAAGCAAATGTAACCAATGTAAAAAAATCCCATGTTTATTAATAGGAGAAGGCAACAAGATGAGAGGGTTGTTCTCCAGGAAATTTGTGAGGAAATCTGAAACAGACTGTGCAGAAAAATACTAAACGTGCTGGAGGGTGTTCTGCAGATGGTAATCTCCTGGTGGAAGATGTTGATAATTATCTTGAAAAAGAATGGTATTAGGCAGAAGTAGCTAGAAGGAAGGTAGGGGACTGAAAGAATTTAAATAGAGGGAGCACTGGCTTGAAATATGAACTGTATATGGACATTTGGATTTAGGGTGCATGAGTGGAATTCCTCAGTGTGATTGTGAGGAAATTGTGTAGGCTATTGCAAATGGCACTTCTCTCAGTATGAGCTGCATATTTAATGCAAAGTAATGATATCCAACCCTGCTTTAAATAAAGTATCTGCATAACAGGGGTTAGAGCAGCCATATCCTTCATGTTCTTTATATTATGTCCAGCTAGGGTCTAAAAGTCAGGTAAAACCTGCCAGTGCATTGCTGCAGTTGTTATTTCAGTATTTTAGCAAAATTCTTTTCCTATAAGCAAAAATCAAAGGCATCAGCTTCAAGCTGTCAAAGGCAATTCTGCCTAGGAGGAAACTGGCTGGTCATGCAGATGAGCCTGGAATCTGTGAACACTTGACAGGCACTGAGCGGTTTCTCACTGTGAATGAGGAACTGATGAGTGAACAGCAGTGTCCAGCAGCACTTTTTGATGGTAATGCCAAAGCCTTTTGCCAGCAGCTTCCCAGTGCAGATGGAGTTTTACAGAAATAATCATGCAAGCATTTCTACTGCCATTATGAAGGGACTGGCATTTTTTAAATACTGGAAACAATATAAAGCTAGAAAGCAGATATGGGAAAAACTTTGTAAAGCTTTGTGTGAATTGAGAAGATTGTTCAGTAAATGCTTCTCTCTGTTCCTCCAGCCAGGGCAGTAGATTCTGCATTGTAGGCAGCAGCACCTCTCTGTCAGATTGTCACAGAAAAATCCACATTCAAAAGCACACTGTAAAAACTTGACTTATATGGAGTTTTGGGGAGGAACTTCACAGTTCCCTGTTGAAGAAGATGACAAGCTGATTAAATCCATGGACGAAAATATACTCAGAGTTAAAAAGTGGAAGCAGAAACAGTGGTTCTCCTGAAGATATCAACTATCAATTCACGGTCTTGGGATGTCTCATTTTCAACAGCTGTAGCATTCAGAGAAATGGTTGCTAGTAAAATGGCTAAAAAATTGAAAGGACTGAGGTTACAGCTGTTTATAGACATTCCTCGGAGAGGTCTTGTTACAGGATTTGGCAGGAAAGACCACTGGAAATGGGGAACTTCACATTGCTGGTTGTAAAGGGTCGGTATTAATAAACATGATGATGACTAACCCTGCTGATTTCCTTTCCTGCTCTTAATTGTGTAAGAAAGAATGCTGTTGGGTCAAGAATTGGATAAACCTGATTCCTTAAAAGCAATTGATGTTGAAGATCACTGTCTGTATTGCAGAGTTTCATTATTCACTGACTTCTGTACCACCCAGGGGAAGTTTCTGTCTCAAGACACTCTCTGGTGAAAAAAATTAGGGTAGTCACATGCAGTGACTGTTCTTTCAATGTTTTTTTCCTAATCTGTATACCCATTCATTGGGTACAAAAGCAACAGGATTATCATGGATATTAGGAAGAAATTCTTTACTATGAGGGTGGTGAGGCACTGGAACAGGTTGCCCAGAGGGGTTGTGGATGCCTCATCCCTGGAAGTGCTCAAGGCCAGGTTGGGTGGAGCTTAGTCTAGTGGAAGGTCTCCAGCCCATGGCACGGGGTTGGAACTAAATGATTTTTAAGGTCTCTTCCAACTCAAACCATTTTATGATCCTGTTGGACAGTTAGAGAACAGAACCAGAGGGAAGACTTGTTAATGTATGTGTACTTTGACTGACACCTCCTTTTCCCCAAAAAGAGTTTTGATTCTGGAATAATACTGGCCTCTGCAGAGTGTATGATAATTGTTCTCCAGCTCCAGGTCTGTGTCCTGACTCAGCAGGAGGAGGGGCAGAAATGAAGATGCCAGAGCAGAGATGAAAGATACACAGATCTTAATGCCTTTTATCACCTTCTTCACTAAACTAGAGCTCAGTGAATTTCCAAATTGAGATGTTGCAGCATGTTGACAGTGAAGAGCAGCACTGCAGTGCAATTCACAGTGTTCTCTGAGTTTCTTTACAGTGATGAAGCAGCAGGTCATGAAAAGATATGAATGTGGGGGTTTGACTGAATTTGATGGCAGATGTTAAAAGACAGCATGTTTTCTTACCTTACCTGTCAAGACATGCTAAAAAACTTGCAAGAAAAGCAGCATTCCTGTAGGCAAATGCCCCAGTACAAATAGGTTTTTCAGATGGATTTGCAAAGCCTACTGTCAGAAAATACCACTCAGTAGCATGTGACATTTTCTCAAAGTACATTATAGTGAAGCCTTTGATGGATAAAATGACCAAAGCAATTATGTTTCCATTGATGAAACATAGTTTTACAATTTGATTTATCAAGCAAAAGAAGACGAACCTTAGTCTTTCTGAAAGTTTTTGTTAACTGCAGATAATCAAGATGGGAACCAGATTTACCCAACTTGTGAAAATTTTTGGCTGTGTTGCTAAATCAGCTTTTAGCAGGCCATGAGCTCAGACATAACTAGGAAACAAAAATGCTTTTTGTTGTCATTGTGTGTAATCCCAGGTGGCACTCAGCTATCCATTAATTCCCTTAGGGGACAACTGCTGGACTCCACAGGTTCATCCTAACTTTGGATTTGATGATCAACCAACAAGTACCAGCATATTCCCTCTAGCTTTTACCCAGGTGGGTGATGTGACAGGTCTTAGAGCTATGACTGGAGGGCAGCATTCCAGTGAGTATGGAAGGCATTGAAAGCAACTTCTGCAGGCACGGAGTTCCAGAAAAAAATGATAGTTATTTGCCAGCTCAAGTGAGAAACAGAAGGTATGGCAATGCAGCTAGAGAAGAAAACAGAAAAGAAAAATCTAAAACTTTGGTTTTTTGTTTGATTAGAACCTTACATAGCAGTTAAATTAAAATCGTATATTGGCTGATACAAAGTGCAGCACTGACTCGCAGAAAGAAAATTGAGGACATAAAACCATCACAGAGAGGACAATGAACAAACCTTGAGAGTACACCACAGGTTCCAATATCTCTTGTAATATCAGCTCACTTTCAAGTACAACAGTCTCCAACAGGAAGGTATGACACAAAAGTTACAATTCCTGTAACATATAGGCAGTCAAAATTACTTTCCTATATAGTGCACCTTTGTGGGACTCAGATTCCACAGGTTCTACTAATAACAGCTATTTTCATTCTTAGTGAGGAGACGAGAGGACAACATGAAAGAATCACTTTATTGTCTATAAGTATTTGTTACAATTGAGGATTGAAAGAAAATTGACAAATACAGCATCAACTCTGAGAACAGTCCAGGAACCTCCTCTTCCAGTGAGCATGATCAGAGGATGAAAATATTCATTCAGCTGCACTGAAGAAAACTGCTGCTTAGATGCATACAGGAAAGTGTGGTTCAAAAAAAAAAAAAATCTACCTATATTGCAAGTATATTTGTCTATAGTAAATACTGTAAATACCTACCTATAGTCTCTGAACTGTTTCTAGACTTTCATTTATTAACAGAGGGAGTGGGGATTTTCCTGAGAGCTAAACTTCCTTTCACTGGAAGTAATGTAGAAAAACTACTAGAAAGAGCCATGGTGTGTAACAATAAAACAGAAAGAATACAGGGGTTAGAATCTGAGTTGATTCTAGAGTACTGATTCCAGTGTCATTCTGCCTGCCTAGTGTTTCCACTTGGTCACTTACAGCTCAGTTTACCCAACTGAGTTTAATGCAGAGATTTTATTTTTTTAAGTGTCCCTAAGGATGTGAGCTACACCACCACTTCAGGAAAACCTACTAATAAGCTTGTGTTCAGCGGAGTTGTCTAAACAGCTTTTTCATTCTTTATGAACGCTTTCAATTCCCCATGCTCCATTAGTTATTGGGAAAAAACATTTATCTTTTTCCCACACAAACTCTTACTAAAAGAGAAAAATGGCAACAGTAGTCTGTGATACTGAATCCATTTGCATTTTTCTTAGTTTCCCAGATTTTGTCTCTGACCCAGAAAAGTCCTCTGCAAACACTTATAAACTTTCTTCATCATTACCTCTTAAGTCAGTCTCTCATGGTTTGTATAGCTATAACCTTCCTCTTCACATTCTCTTGCAGCACTGCTGTGGTACTAACTGGATCTTGCTTGTTCATTTCAGTTTGTCAGATGATGAAATAAAACCATTTTATTTCATAGAGTTATAGAATCATGAAATGGTTTGGGTTGAAAGGGACCTTAAAGATGACCTGGTTTCAGCCCCCCTGCCATGGGCAGGGACACGTTTCATTAGACCAGGTTGCTAAAAGCCCCATCCAACCTGTCCTTCTAGGGATGAGGCATCCACAGCCTTTCTGGGCATTTTGTTCCAGTCCTTCACCACCCTCGCAGTAAAGAGTTTCTTGCAAATATCTAATCTACTTTCAGTTTAAGGTCATTCTCCCCTTGTGTTATCACTACATGCCCTTGTAACAAGTCCCTCTTCTGCTTTCTTGTAGCCCCCTTTAGGAGCTGGAAGACTGCAATAAGGTGACCCTGAAGCCCTCTCTTCTTCAGTTTGAACAAATCCAACTCTATCTTCAGTCTCTATCTAACTAGTCTTCATAGAAGAGGTGCTCCAGCTCTCTGATCATCTTTGTGGCTTTTCTCTGGGCTCATTCCAATACATCCATGTCTTTAACATCTCATCCAGGATATTAAGTTTAAATATCTTAAGCCAGGTGAGAAATTTGAAACAAAACAGGTCTGTTGCTGGGACAATCTTTCTGGCAGTGTCCTTGTGCTTCATATAGTTTTACTTCCACAGTCAAAGCACAAAAAAACCCAGGACTTCTGTGAAAAAGTCTTGCTGCTACATGGCTTCTAGCCCAGCCACCTGGAACAACAAAATTGCCCTCTACTCCATTCTCTAAAGTCTCTGTGTCTTCCTCTCTCTTTAGAACTAGTTTTTGAACCGTGCACTCTGCCTCTGGAGCCCTCCTCTCTCACTGTCTTAACTGAGATCTTTATGGTATATGCTGCCAAAGTGTCAGTTACTTTCTTTTACCTATCAATATACCTCCTGGTATTCCAGGCCAGACTCTCCATTAATCCTTTATACCAGTGTGATTTGCCTTCTGGTGCAGCAATACAGTTCCTGCTGGAGAGATGGGATGCTCCAACAAAGCCTTGTTCCACAGGCTCAGCATCTCTTGTGGCCACCTGGAGAAAGAAATGCACACATAAACCAGGCTATAAAAGGAAATTAGGTTTTGGGGGTGAGAAAAGAGATGGTTTTAACTTTGCATTACTGTAACTGTAATGGGATTCATGTGAAAATTCCTACTGTTGAAATGGTCTCAGTGTTTTATGTCTAAAGGTAGCAGCGTTAAACAAACACTGCACAGCAACAGATTTCTGGCTTTCTCAGGCTGTGGTTTTCAGTCTCCTCTGGCCTCTGCTTTCACAGAAGCTGTTGGTCATTGAACTCATTTCCAGCAATGGCTAGTTTTTTCACTAATTACTGCCTGTGTAATTTCAATGATTGCTTATCAACAGTTGATTCTGCAGAACAACTTTATAGTACTCAATACATTTCATGAACTACGGTTTAAACTAACAGATTCTAAGAGTGTTTTCTGTTCTTCCATTTCTGATCAGTGTTAGAGTATGTTTCTTTGCTTTACAGTTTTAGTCCTGTTTGCTTGAGCAGTGTATATGTGGTGGAGAGGTAGATTTGCGTCATGTGTTCATTTAGAAAAGGATGTAAAAAAAATATTACATTTTAAAGCATTAGTTTGTTAGAATAACTCTTTGCTCTCATCTAGGGTTTATTCAGCTATCTTCTCTACTAAAACCTAATTTTTTCTGTCTAAATTAAAATATTTTTAAATATACATAGTAGCCAAAACAGAAGACACAGTGTGTCACTCTGTCCCTTCAAATGTGTATGACAAATTTTCTTGAGTGCTGTAAAATAAGAAAAATCCTAATGTTGGAACAATCATATTTCATTTTGGTCACCAAATACACAGCAATTTATATAACATCATTTTAGCTTAAACAGGGTTGTTAGGGCTTTGGTTGAAACATAGCAGGTTTAATTCATATTCTAAAGTGCAGCCTAACATTAGTGGCTTGTGCCAAAATACAGTCTCTCCATTTCCTTTTCCTCAGTATGGCTGGAGTTGAGGCACTTCAAAATATTTTTTGTCTCTCCACAGATCTTTGAGTACACAAAGGCTAGTTTATTATGTTAAAGGACTCCCTTGACTCAAGGAAACATTCAAAATTAAGTACTTTCTATATTAATGCCAGACAGTTCCGTCACTGAAATTGTGGCTTAAAGTTTCCAAAAAGCATTCAATGTTTTACCTCTCAGGATTGTTCCAAAGTTAAAAAAAAAACACATTCATCAAAAGCAAAGAAAGCCCAGAGCCATAAGTGAATCCCTGATTTTGTTACTCTTGTACTCTTTATACAGATTTCGCTTTTGAGGATGTGCTACAATTAATTTCTCCTTGATGTTGGAAGAAGTGATGCATTGCATTTGCATCATTATCTGATGTTCTTAATATGTATCGGATGAGTGGAACAGACAGTATGTGGTATCTGGGGAAAAAAATCTTGCTAACTATAGTCCAAGAGAGATGTTCATTACATGGGCTTTCACTGATTCAAGTAATTGAAACATTTGCAACTGTCCTTAAATATTAGGGTGAGAACTAGGAAGAACAGGGCTTTGCTCTCTCAGCTTAGAGGATTTAAAAGCCTTTTACTAACAGTTAATCCAACTGCATTGCTTCAATTTTGTTTCATATCTCACTCTTCAGCAATATTCTGGGCAAAATTCCCACTGAAATTAAAGGACTCTTGCATAAGGTAGGACTAGGGAATCTAGATAATTAGTATTTTGGAATAAAAAAAACCTTGTGAGTTTTACAAGCATGTCAGGCCTGCAAGTCTAGAAATTGGGTGGCCTTTCTATTGTTGAAAGTCCTTTTGTATGTCTGTGGATTTAAGTAGAAGAGTAAAACTGATTGTCTTTTCACTGGTGGATTGACTCTGTTCCAGGACAGAAAAATCACCTCTAGCAAACACAAAGCTATTAAAATTTCCTGGGTCATACAAATGGTGAATTCTGACTTTCTTTTCAAGGAACATTTGCAACTCTTGTTCTGCTATGTGAGTCACTACCATTTAGCCCCTTCTTTTCAGGTCATTAATTTAATGTCAGTGCCTTTGAGAATTTTTTAGCTTCATCATGGGTTTTGTGCCTCTGATTCCAAAATTAGGTTTTGGACTACTTCTCTGTGGGCAGCTGTCCCTATTGGTAGCATAAAGGCAGTAGCATACCTGGTTTATCCCTTGGGTCTGCTTAGCTTCATTACGTACTTCTGTGGTGTTGAGACAATAAGGAATGGTAGGGTAGGGGAAAAGGGCTCTGATTCATGTATAAGTGTAGTGAGAATAACACAGCTGCTATCTATGACATATGGTAAAGACCCACTTCTCATCTCTAGTCTGGGTCTTCCACCTCACTCTTCAGCTTTAAAACTTATGCCATAGCATCAGACTTAAGGCTGATATCTCAGTGTCCATGGCCAGCTTCACATTCCAGGTGCTATCTCTTCCCTGTTGGAGGAAAATTATACCAATAAAAGACTTGGGCATCAGAAACACTTTCTAGGGGAGCAAGAGAGCATTTTGGAAGCTTTATCTTTCAGAAGTACAATGCTAACACTCAAGTCCAAAAGTTGTTTATGAGCTACCTCTGTTTATGGCACCCCTGTAACTAGGTGAGCCTTCCTAATGATTGGGAAATCATTCTTAGACTGGTTTAGTGTGATACTTTATTAGATACTTTTTAATATACTTTCTAAATTATTTTTAAAAGAATCTAAATAGTTCTGAAAGTGCTGAGTGGGAGCTGTCAAGGAAACAACTTGCTAATAGAAACACAGCATAATTAACTGCTTAATTTAAATGATTTGCCAGAAGAGCTAATAAATAAGGGACAGCAGCAGCAGAGGGTCTTTGCAACTGTACAGAGTGATCCAACATTTAATAAGTGACCTTATTACAGAGAAATTAGCTTTCAAATAGAAACAATGTCATTTGAAGGATCATAAGGTAAGATGCACTGCATAATTTATTAAGCTCTTTTGTCTTTTTGTGCTTTTTGACCAGCAGCGGTGTGCTTGCAGTATACTCCCTGACTCCTGGATACGCTCAGCGAGCTCTGGAGCACATTTTAGAACTAGGCTCGTTGTTAAAAATGCAAATGCCAAATCTTCTCCTGTCATTTCTTGTCTCAAGAGCATGCAGCCATGTCACAGTCATCCTGATTCTCCATGAAGCCACACCATGGTGATCACAGCGATAACAATGGATAAGTATGAATCAGAAACATCTAATAGCCCTTATAAGTTTGCCTTTAGGGCTCAGTTTTCTAAGCTGGAAGCTGGTATGAGCCTGCCATACTAGATGTAGCACTCTGCACTCTGCCAAAATAATACTGATGAATCAGAAGCTGAGCTCACCTTGTGACAGTTTGGGATTTAGTTCTTGGTGGGATGGTAGGGTCTGTTAGTATTTTTTAAATGGCAGCAGTAGCCAAATGCTATACAGACATGGGAAGAGAGAGAGTCTTTGCCCTGAGGGACTCAAAAACTAAGTGACAAAGTAAGGGAAAATAAAGACGGCATGGGAACAGATGCATGACAGTTAGCTGTACATTAATAGTTCCATTGAAAATGCTTTCTTAAATTAATTTGCTGGATGGAAGATAGTCTGTCTTTTAGACCTGACATTAGTTGGTTATTTCCATGTAAGTATCACAGCTAGGGTTATCAGCAAGTGAATTTTCAACAGGGAGAAGGCAGTAGCCATGGAATTCAGTTATGGAATCAGGAATCATGACTTAGTCCCTCTCCAGTCCAAGCTCCTGCTGAAAGCAGGACCAACACTGAATGCAGGTCACATTGCTCACAACTTAATCCAGTTTGGTTTGTAAACTTCAAGGATGGAGATTTTGCAATCTCTCTGGGCAAACTGTTACATTCTTATATGCCTCATGGCAAATGGTTGCATGGCATGGAATTATTCTGCTTATATCTGTTCTGAATCTTCCACTTTAGATGTTATGACCATTGTCTCTTATTCTTCCACCATAGCCATCAGTACCTAGCACTGTCGTCTCAGTAACCTCTAAAAGCAATGGAAGGCTGCTACTAGACCTCTCCAAAATTTTTCTTCTCCAGGCTAAACAAGCCCAATGCCCTCAGCCTCTCCTCATAGGGCAGGTGCTCCAGACCTCAGCCATCTTGGCTGCCCTCTTCTGGAGTCACTCAAGTGCCAACTACAGAGGAATAATCACAGCCTCTTGATACTGGCTGCAGTCTGTTGATGCACCTCGGAGTCTGTTAGCCTTCATTACCTGCAGGGCACAGCACTAACTCAGGTACAAATTATTGTTCTCCAGGACTCGTGGATCCTCTTTAGTAGCATTGCTACCCAGCTAGTTCATCAGCAGCCTGTACCAACACACAGGGTTAGTCCATCCCAAGTACAGGAATTTGTATTTATCCTTACTGAATTTCTTTTCAGTCCATTACGCCAGCCTCTCCTAGGTCCCTCTGAATAGCAGCTGTGCCTCCAAGTATCTATTTTAGTGTCATGTGCAGTCTTGATCAGTGAGCATTCTGTGTCCCTCTCCAGAATATTGATAAAAAATACGAAAGAGGACATCTGAAATTTAATATTAAGGACTCGTTCTTGAGCCTGATAACCCAGTTGGTTTTTCACCTGCTTATCTAACATCACAACTTGGATAGAGGAATGCTCTCGGAGACTGTAACAAAAGCCTTGCTAAAGAATAGGTGATCTCCACTGGTCCCTTCCCACAAGAAAGCAATCAGTTTGATTAGAAACAATCTACCTTCGGTTGAACAATATATGTGCTAAATGACGTGTACTTTGACTAGAAATGCGTTCCAAGAAGAACATTCCATGATTTTCCCAGAGATTAAAGTGAGGGGCTATCTGGTTGACCAGCCTGTAGTTTTTCAGGTTGTCTCACTTGTGCTCTCTGAAGATGGGTGCAACATTTGCCTTTCTCCGATAACCGGGGACCTCCTTTGATCTCCATTACCTTTCAAAGATGATAGAGAGTGTCCTCAGTATGACATTAGTCAGATCTCTCATCACCCTTCAGTGCAGCCCATGGGGTTGAGGAGAAGCAGGCTAGGTCAGGAAAAACATTCTGAATTCAGGTACGTGGAGGAAAATACAGAGGTGGTGTTGTGTGCAGAGTGTGAGCTTCAGACTAAATTTGTTAGAGAAGCCCTCCCATTGAGTCACAAAGTGCAGAAAAGACTCCCTTGCTTTCTAAACTCCTTCTCAGAGAGGAGCCTAAGTGCAGCTTGTTCCAGTCTGGATCCAGTCTGGATCCAATCTTAGCCCCAGACTTAATCAATGGTTTATATCTAAAGAATTACACTGGTGTAATTGTAATTTTCTACAACTTTGTCCTGCAGAATTAAGGATGGCAACCCAAACATATTTATATATATACAATGAATGATTTATTTGAATTTCTTACAAAAATTATAATGATTAGGAAAAAAAGCTTAATTAGAATAATTTACAACAAAGTATGAATAGATGTAACTACTAGTAAAGTGCACTGTTTTTGAAGCAATATTGAGGTAATTCTATTAAAGCAAATATATTGAAGCAATTATATTAAAGCTAACAAAACAATTATTAAGTAGGGATTGATGTTACTTACCCATGCCAACAACCATGGGCAAATATCTTTCGCTCAGCCTTGAGGAATAACCATCCCCACTCAAGGGAAGGATCTTCACACACCTTAGGGAGGTATTCTAGGAGTCCTTGCTGTGCAAAAGTGGGACTGGCCTTTATAGTATAAAGGGATTCACTGTCAGTCATATGCATTTTTTAGATTATGTGTTGTCAGGCTTACTCCACAAAATATGCTTTGTGCTGGAAAGGGTGTTAGCAGCCCTTTAGTTTCTTTTGCTCAACACTTCTGACTCTCACTTCCATATCAGGACCTGCACATCCTTGCTGCTCCCAGCCTCAGTCAGGGAGCCTCTGTCTTGCAGGTCCTTGTGGTGGGTTTGATAGTTTGGTCAAGCTGGTCTCATATTCTTCAACACTAAGAACAGCAGACCCTCCTCACTCAATCTTATCACTGATCAGCAGACTCTCCTTGCTCAGGCCATCACTGATAAATTTGTAAGACAAATTACGAGCTGATGTGTCCCTGATTAGGCAGAGAATCATGCTACAGATATCTGTGAGAGAAGTAATCTAAAGTAAAACTAGGACATGGATGGATATTTATTTTTGTCTTTGCTAGTGTGTCATTTTCATGTAGTTAAGTGAAAATCTAATTCATTGGGTTCATATCTATTAAAGCTACATCTCAGATTTCAGTTTTATTCTCAAGTGTGAAAGAGCAGGGACTGTAGGTCAAGCTGAATTCCTGCTGGTGAGTGATGCTAGGTATCACATCTTGCCAAAACAAGATCCCATTGCCATCTCACAGTCTATGTGGATTCCATCTGCTTTACTTCTATTATTAGGCCATCTCAGATGATTCAAATATTTACCTCTTTATCCTTTTAAATTCAGGATTTGTCTTCAGCCCTCCCCCCAGTAAGTTGCATGTTTTGCTCCTGTTCTGCTGGTCTGTGAATTCTTTGTTTGGAGGCTGGCAAGGCACCAGTTCTGGGGTGACAGATGGAGCAGACTGCAAACCAGGCAGTTGCCTCCTAGCCTGAATGATATTTTAATAAGCACAGAGAGGTGACAGAGAGAGGCGCTTCTCACTGGAATGACTGGCAGTTTTGTTTTCAGTCTGAAAGCACTAATAGATAATTTTTGGCCTCAGTCCAAAAAAAAAAACACGGAAATTAGAAACAGAAAATCCTATTAGCTCCTAATTTATCCCTCTTCTTTTTAGGGTCAAACAAGTTTTTTATGTCTGGTCTATTATCCAGATTGTTTCCCTATTTTTGGTATTTTAGTTCTCTCTCAGGAACTGCATACTTTAGGAGACTTTCGTTTTATTTACCATTTTGCTTTCCTTCCTTTTTTATTATTTCAATAATTTTCTCCATTGTCTTCCCTCCCTAAACATTCCCTGTTCTTCATATTTCTTTACACTCTTCACAGGTTCATGTTGAAGTCTGAATAATGGGATCTAACAACTTGGCTTCTAGCTTCCACATTCTGTGAAACAGCCAGTGCAGTGCAAGGCAATGGCATCTGCATGGGAATCTCTAGAGCACGTGTCCTCTTCTCCCTACCCTTCAGTTGTATCTCAGTCGTATAATACAGGGTTTGTGTAGGGCTTTGTTTCATCCTTACAAATAAAAGCACAACAAAAGGGAGCTCTGGCAAAGCCCCAACAGGCTTTGAGATCCCTCTGCATTGTGAGCAACCCAGTCTTCTGCAGACAAACTGTAGGCTTTCAAAGGAGGAGATTCTTTTTCTTCCGATGAGTACAGGTTAAAAAAGATCCAGTTCCTGCTAGGAAAATATAAGACTGATGCTGGGATCTGAACTGAGGTATGGTCCCATACACTGCTCAGAGAACACGCTGGAAACTTCTCAATACTTGGACATAGACCTTCATGGTTGTGTAGCAAGTCTACAGGTCTGGGTTTCAACTGGTGTTTGAGCTGTAAATTAGTGGTATTCCTGCTAAAATATGCTTCTTTTTTCTTTCAGATACAATGATGACACTGAATGCTCGGATCTTCTTTGGCTTCCTTTGCTGCATTATTTTTGTTCCTACAGATGGCTTTCCAGCAGACACCAGTACTGAATTTCGCTCTGCTTTCTCTGTGGCCAGAACCAGCAGCATGGAAGGAAGCTCCGAGATGGTTATTACCTTTGACAAAGTGTATGTGAATATTGGCAATGATTTTGATCCCAAGACTGGATTGTTCCGCTGTCGAATCCCTGGAGCCTACTACTTCTCCTTCACTGTTGGGAAATACCCAAAGAAAAACTTATCTGTCATGCTGATGAGAAACAAGAATGAGGTGCAAGTAATTGTGTATGATGAACATCACCGCAAGGAACGAAAGGTAGCCAGCCAGAGTGCAATGCTACAGCTTGACTATGGTGACACAGTTTGGCTGCGTTTACATGGAGATCCCAAGTATGCTCTTTACAGCAATGTGGGCCCCTATACAACTTTCAATGGCTACCTAATCTATCCTGACACTTCTGCCTTCTTCCAGAACGCTCTTAGCTCCCAAGAGCTGGGGCCACACCCTCACAAAATTCAGCAGCTTCCCAGAGAGCAGAGTGAAGCTTCACAGCGACACATGTTATCCGATCAACCAAACAGGGTACAAGACCCTCGTTCTGCATTTTCTGTTGCCCGCTCACAGAGTCTCCTGGGGACAGATAATAAGCAAACCCAGCACGAGCCAATCACATTTGACACAGAGTTTGTGAACATTGGAAAGGATTTCAATTCTTCCACTGGTATCTTCTCATGCCGTATACCTGGTGCGTACTACTTCTCCTTCACCATTGGCAAAATGCCCTTTAAGACCATGTCAGTGAAACTTATGAAGAACCACAATGAGGTGCAGGCCATGATCTATGATGACAACCACTCCAAGAGGCGAGAGATGCAGAGTCAGAGTATCATGCTGCCTCTGCAATATGGGGACACAGTTTGGCTCTACAGCCATCAGCACGATGGCTATGGTGCCTACAGCAACCATGGCAAGTACATCACCTTCACGGGCTTCCTGATCTATCCAGAGGCTCAGCCAAAGCGGCTTTCAGGTGCCAGCTCACTTCAAGGGTCAAATAATTAAATGCAGATGTTAAAGGAGCATAAGAAGAGCCAAAACGCCATGAACTTGAGTATAGCTCCTCTTTGAATATCATCCTCTACTTTGAGCATGCTATCATGTGTCCAGTGCTTTCCTTATGCTGCACGCTTTTGTGCCCTGTCTGCAGGGCCACAGCTGTGTCTGCCATTCATCTGTAGAGAGGCCTTTCAGATTGTACCTGCGTGTCCTGTGTTGGTGTTTGAGTTACGCATAAAGCATGAGGTAGTTTTGGGGCAGGGGTGGGGCAGTGTAGTGAGATGCTGAGGATCAGAAAACCACTGCATTCATGTTACTGCATGATCCCCAGCATCCGGAGAGCAAAGGATGTGGTGACTTTCCTTGTATATCTGGGGAGGGAATAAATGTAATGGAAATGAATGTAATAAAAATATAAAAGATGTAAAATGTTCTCAGTTTGAAATTTGTTGCTACTTTGTAGCTTTTGTGCTTGTTACTGGCTGAGATACCAGCTCAGGTGAGAAAGCAGCATGGTGATTGTATGACCTGCATTATGTGTTACTGAGACGGTCTGTCTGTGTACACTCTTTTTTATCACTTGTTTGTGTGAAGGGTTGGTACCTCTTATGATTTAATTGCAAATTTCACAATATTTGGTGCTTTTCTTAGTCTGATGTAGATGAAGTCAAGAAACTGTGTTTGAGAATTTCGGCTTCCGTTTCATGGAAAGAATACATATAGAAACAAACAAAAAAGTAGGCTTCTAGCCTTTGTACTGAAAGATGAGGGCTTAAATCCGGGAACAGACCATCCTGTGGAAGTTCAGAAGCAAGGTAAGTAAGAAGAAAAAAAATGTATTTTTAAATCTCTGAAGATCTGGGTCAGGAGCAGGCTCATGATGTGTAAGTGTGAGTAGTATCATGCCATGCAGTGGCACTGTTGACTACAGGGGCATTACATATCCCAGAAATGAGCCCCTTGAATACAAGGGTACTGCTAACCTGCCATGTGCTGCATCGATAGCCTAGTGCAAGCATGATCAAAGGAACCATGAAGTGATGTTTTCAGCACCTGTGTTCCAGTGCTTTCTTACACACCATGTTCTGCCGAGCTGCAGTGCAGCTGTAGAGAGGCCATTGTGGCTGTAGAGAACCCTACTGCGTTCCTGCGGTTGGACGGACAGACAGACAGGCAGTCGGCAGGATCCATTGAGGAGGTAGTAGGAGCAGAGAAGTCTGGAGGCTTCGTTGTGGCACCACTGGTGCTGTTTCAGTTGAGCTAAACTCTGGTTTGTCTCCCTAAAGGACATAAACTGCAAAAGTGCATCATTTCAAGCATGCACAAAACTTTGTGACGTCACTTGAGTTGAATTTATAATCTGCTCAACAGATAGCAATGCTCTTAAACTACTACTAACAAAATCCTGAGTTCAAAGCAGTGTATTTGCATCTGAGTCATAAGCCAACCCACTCAGCCTTTATCCATCCGTTCATATGGCTCAGACCATATATTCTCCAGCAAGACAGTATTTTCATGCACTAGTGCCATGTTGGCTCAGCTTTTAGATATTTTCTACTCAAACTGGACTTAACTGCAGCCACTCACTGCCTCTGTCACTCCATACATATCCTAGATGTTAAAGACTGGGGGCATGTTCGGCAAAAGGATGATGGGTAGATATTGGAGGTATGTAAAAATACAGCATAAGAATAGTAGAACATTAGATGGGACAAGAAGTTTTACTTCAAATAAAATTCTGATCTTAATTCCTTCATCTTTTGGAGTGAAAAACAAACAAACAAGTCCAACCCCAAAGCACAAAGCAAAATGAAACAAATAAACACACAAAACAAAAAATCAGCAACAACCAACCTGCTTTATTAACTGTGTAAATCTGTCCCCTCCTGTCATAGCCCTAACCTGACCTCTAAAACCATTGTCTGTGACATCTTGCTTCCAGGCTTCTTGTTCCTGCCTTACTATTTCTCTTCTCCATCTGTTGGGCTGCAATTGCTTGGAAGAAGATTAACTAGGTCAAAAGCTAACAGTTCCCGCTTTGAATGTCGCACATGCCTCTTTTGTTGAGCATGGAAAAATTATAGAAAGGGAATTAGGGATTCCATCATCTAAGCACATGTAATAAATGTTCAAAATTAATGTATCTCTAGTGGCAGTGGGAAACCTAGTAGAAACAACAAAAAATAAAATCAAAATCCTCCTGAGGAGATAATTACATTTATTTAATTCCAAACTGCAATTTTTAAGACAAAGATATATTAATTATATTTTTCTATAAAATAGTTATATTTCTGATTTTGAGGATAGAGATTGAATATTTATTATGTTTGGCTTGTAAAGTGCCATAGCTGTACAAAAAAAACTTTATAGAAGAGAGGCAAAATCTGCTGAAGAAATATCTAGGTCACGATCCTTCAGAATTTAAATGAGATTTCAGGAAGTATATTCCAAACTGATAACTGAAACAAAGCTGTGTATGTGTGTAAATATGATATGCAAATGCTAGAAAGCTTCATGGAATACATAGATTTTCAGGTTGCTTTTTAAAGAAAAATGAATACATGAGATGGGAAATTATTATTGACATATAAAATGTGATGCCACATGAGCAGAAAAATGAAATTAAATATGTGAGCTATATCATGAAACACAGCAAAATCTGCTTAGCTGCTTACTGGAGAGGAGAAAAGATCCTGTATTTGGCTGAAACCACAGGGAGAATATAAGGAGGCTGAACTGAATGATCTGAAATGCAGTCAGCTAGGACACCAGCATAACATCCTGGAAAAATACTTCCAAGCCATCTCCCCTGTAAGCATCAGTGATCATGATAGATAAGACATCTAAGTAGCACTGCTGCCCTCAGCACATACCACTTAGCAAAAAATCAGGAGAGGTAAAATGCACTTTATAGTTTTGTCTTTTTTCATTTAAAAGTAAAAGGTTGTGTATAAAGTCTTACAGGGTTGCCAGCACAGTGCAGAAAGCAGGACAAAAAGGTGTGATATATTTGTACAAAGTCCTGCATAATGTAGAAAGCATTGAAAATAACCTAGGATGCAGCTGAAGTCAGGTGTGTCCTTTCCTATGGTAGTTTCCCTCATTAAGTGTCTCTCTTGGTCCTGGGCAGGTTAGAATGATAGAAATGTTTCAGGGATGCTAAATGTGAAGGCTTCTCCTTCCAAGGCCAGGAAGCCAGGAGGAGGGTGGTATTTGCAGGGCAGAGCCCCTTGCACAGGTCACGAAAGACTTCATCAACCAGCTGAGAGAAAAAACGAATCCAGAGATTTTTATCCAGACCCCGCATGGAACGAACCTGATAGGCAGCGTATACACTAGTGAAAAGGAGACGGTCAAACTCTGTTAGAGGCAAGGGGGTATCAGTCAGCGAATAATATCTCAGATGCTGCTCAATCTCTGTCGGTGTTTTGGGAACCTCATCCTCTAAAATCTGCAGGAATCGCCGTGCTGGGCGCAGGGAGGCCAGCTCTTCATCCTGCAGTCGGATTGTCCCATTGGCCTGAATATCCAGCCTTCCCCAGAGCATCTGGAAGAGAGGAGCAGCATGCGAACGGAAAGCCCAGCACAAACCCTCGATCAGCTACAAAGGAGCTATGAAGCCATCTGCAGTGCTGCCAAATCTCGGGCGGGTCGGGAGGCGGCCACTCCCTGACTCGCTGCCCACGGCACACCCAGTCCCACTCCGTGTCCTTCTCTGCCGGCCCCACACCCCTTTTCTGACCGGCCCCACAGGTCCCCATGGGACCTGTCCAGCTCTTGTCTCCTGCCCAGCCTCTCCCCACGCAGTTCCATCTGCAGCAGCTCCCCGGTGCAGCTGCCTTGGGCGAGGTGCTTTGCCCTTTTTGAGGGAGTCACCGAACCCAGCGGGGATGGTCCCTCATCCCACCCCAGGGGTGTGAGGTGCCACGGAGCAGGGCAGAGCCCCCTTCACCTGCACCCCACAATGGGAGGGAGCACAAATGCAATTAGGCATTGCCGAGGTGTTCTCAAGGGGCTCCTGAAATCCGTCAGGGATGAGAACAAACAGAACAGGTGAGTTTTTACATGCAGATAGGTGGGAGCATGGCCACTAGCAGTGCCTCGGCCCACGGGCCCCCAGTGCTCAGGAGACCTCTAACATGATGTCGGTGTCCTCTGGGCTGCGGTGAGGTGTGTTGGTCCCACTGTGAGGATGTTCATCTGCAAGACATCAGGAGAGTTTGGTAGTGCAAGACCTTTCTGTTTATGTTTTCAGTATTTCTGAGCTACCACTCATAGCTTGCCAAACATGATAGATGCTGTCCATGGGATTTTGATAAGCGTAACAAGCTTTTTAAGAGAAGCAGCAGTGGTTAAGTGAGGCAAGGGAAAATTTTGGATATCATGGCCCTTATTCCCTCCAACAGAGCTAAGGCATACAGCAGCAAAGGCACTTGGTTTGACAGGCAGCAAGGAAGCCTTTCGCCCGAGTATGGGTGGTTTTTGAACTGATGGGTTTTGGTTGCTTGGTGGTTTTTGCTAGAAAAGGGAATGCTGCCTAATGGAAGGGGGGAGCTGAGAGACTCCTCAACCTATGTGAAAACATAACCTGATGCTTATCCTGGTTTTATACTTCTTCCCTAAGCTTCTGCTGCTGGCAGGGGCAGAGTGTGAGGGTAAAACAAACCTTGTCAGATCCATTATGGCTCATTTCATGTCCAGCTAATTACTTGCTGGGCCACAGGACACCATGTGAAGTGGAAAAAATGTATATGAGGCCAGAGGAATGGTAGTTTTTGGATAAGAAAATCACATTAACCCTAATAATTGTTTAGTTATTATTTAATAATACTTCTAGTGCTTTAACTTTCTGCATTTATTTTGCCTTTATTTTTCCTTTCTTTGTGAAAAAGGAGGCACAAGCAGTCTTGGTCTGGGACTGTGAGAGAGAGGCTGCGTCCCCACCCTTCTCTATGTTGATCAGTGTCGTCATGTAGCCAAGACCCTCTTCTACTTCTTACATACTCATCCTTTAGTCAAGAAATATAAAATGGAAAAAGCTTGTCTAAAGTAGTAAGCTCTCTGACACATTTTGGTTTGGTTTTGGTTTTCAGGCTTTTTTCATTTTTATATGGATGAAGACTTTTTTATATAAAAAGAAAAGAGTGAGAATTTATATTGAATACTCCAGAGTTAAGGTCAGCAGGTGCATATAAAAAGTTGCAAAATTATTCAGTACTCTTTGTGTGTGATGACTGCTACCAAACACTGCTTCCAACTTCCCATTCTTGATTAAAGCTTTTCAGGGAGATGTATGAGCTGCCTGAGGAAGTGCGCTGCCACCCCGCAGGCTGCAGAGGTTTGTTTCTCCGCACAGCTGCAGGCTTCATGATCCAAGCCAGCTGTGGCTTTGGAATGTGAGCAGGGACGTAGCTTGTCTTCTCTACTCCTCCATAGATGTGCCAGCAAGACTTTTAGCTCAGGTAAAAGTATTATATAATCTGAAAATTTTGTCACTGGTCTTTTCTCTACTAACTGATCCTCTAAGTTCACAGATCCCTCTACTGAGAATGTCTGACTGGCTGCAAAGTGCATTTGTTGAATAGGTGCCAAACTTCTGTTATTAGTAACTGCCTCATAAATATACGCAGTGGTAGATTTTTGAGAAGAGAAAAATTAAACAAAGCATAACAAATAATATATTGAAATAATAATGTAAATATCCTCTGGGGAACGGAAAATAGTTCCTTACTTATTTTATCACTCAACAGGTTTGGGTTTTTTTCTCCAAAAAGTATATGGAAAATTCACAAACATTATTGCAGGAGCAGGGGATTTTTCAGTGGAGACCCAAGAAAATCCTCCCCTTGCCAGCAAAAATATCAGCAGGTCTTCAGCCTGCAAGTAGGTTACCAGTGCCTCTCCCAGCAAACCCCCCAGCTGGACTCCAGCTCTCTCCCATGCCAGTACAGCTACCTGAAGCCTCTAACCATATCTGAGGAAGCAGGCAAAACATCACACAAATGGCATTGCGCAGATGTTTGTCGAGCCAAGAAGCCACGTCACCAGCAGACGTGTTTCCTACCTGTCAGCTTCTGGGATCCAGCAAACACACACAGGACCAGCCAGGTGCTGAACTGTCCCTGGGCCATAGCAGCTCTGCCCAGGAGCAGCTGCCACCCGCTCCACAGACAGTGCTGTGGAGCCAGAGAGTTTGCTGTGACGTCTTCCCTTGCTGCTCCTGGCCTCAGCAGCCTCTCTTGGAATGGATCCATCTTTCTGTGTTTCTGGTTGCAGTCCTGGGAAGGGCTTGCAGTTCAGCTTGCTGACCCCGAAGGATATTTTCCATCATATTTTGGAAACTTGGAAAACTTAGTTGTTTTTGGCAGAATTGTTTAAACTTTTTTTCCAAAGAATGACTTCCCACTGCAATGCCTTATAGAGAGCTATTAGTTGCAAGAAATTACACTACATATGTTTGCCTCTGAAGAAGGGAGAACCTCCTAGTCCCTTCCATATCTGCACAGTGCCTCTGTCACATCTCTGTGACACTTTGCTCAGCTCCTTGGCTTCATTTTCAGTTTTCCCTTTTCCCAGGTTTGAAAATCTGCAAACAATCCTGAAATGTCACAAACAAATAAGGTCATCAGACTGCAGTCTCGTGGAAGGGTAGTAGCAGCCAAAATATACAAGCAGGCAGTACAAATATCATTGGTTCAGTTCTGTATCAAACCTCCTGGAGAGAGAACTCAGTAAAATGATCTAGCGAACAACAAGTACTGAAGTCCCTGAGGCTTTAGCATCTCATTGTCCTCTGCTATGACTGGATTTCTGGGTTACAATGGGCACAGTCTGCCTTAGATGTTGTGAATTACATAGACAAAACTTCATCTGATTCCCTTTGCAGCAGATATCTCTTTTCTACACATCTTTACACTTTCATTAGTGCCCTATCCCCAGTCAAGCTGTTCTGTATTTCTACACTGTATGGCACAGTATGGGATGCTAGGGTTATACAAATATGTAATAGCATGTATAAATAAGTAAAAATACCATCTCCCTCAGGTTAAAGGGAGAAAGAAGTCTGCATAGAAAAGAGATTAAGTAGAGCTGACACGCAACCCTTTCTCAGCAAGTTACAGAAGATCAGTTTGTAGTGACTACTGTCACCAGAGAGTTTACTGAGGGTTGGGATGATGTCCCAGTTAGTAAGTTGTCAGTGTGCAAAGGACCACATCTTCCGAAACTTTCAGGATCTGTACTTGTACCTGGCAATACATGGGCTCACACCAGCTAAGAGAAGCTGCACATAATGGAAGAGTTGCAGACTAGTCATGGAAGAAGTGGCCCACAATACCCAGAGCCATTCTTACCCTCAGTTTGGATTCAAAATAAGACCTGTGTTTCTGTCATAGCCTTAGCTGTCTTCCAGTCAGGTGGTGCTGCTTTTGTTTTTCATTATTTTCTGCTGCTTATGCTTTAGTCGCATCCTTTTCTTCTGGGATGTGGTATCTTTTATTAAAAAGTGAATCACAAGCTCATAAGGCAGATGCTGGAGGCCCGTCTGTGCAGTGAGATTGATGTGCCTTCTGCTTTGTGTCAGAGTCCCTTACAGTCCACAGTGTGCACAACTTTGTCTAGAATTCACTATGCAAATACTCCTGTGTCTCACAGGCCATGAAATAGCCTCCTTTAGCATGCAGTACATGATAAAAGGAGGAGCCCAGGATTTTGGCCAACATCTGCGAGGGCTGTACATGATTTTGTCAACAGGAGAATTTCCTAGGGACAGCTTGCAGATGAATTGCCTAGAGGAGGATATCCCTGTAGGTGGGAGGGAGAAGAGAGGAGGCTCAGAGTCTGTGCTCAAGGTGACTGATACAGTGGCAGGCAAGGCACAAGCATCAGTGTGGATGTTGCCTTGAGCTAGGGGAATTTTGTAGAATTACCTCACTATCCCACACAGAAAGGCAAATGCAGAGTGGTAAATTGTCTGTACAACAGCAATACTTGCAGAGAAACAAGCCTGAGCTTCTGACAGCTGCCTAGAGTCCCTACATGTATGACTGCAATGTTTGGCAGTGCACCTACTCCTCCTGAAGGATTTTGTCCTTGCCAGATATTCACAGCTGAGTGTGCACAACCCTGCCCCTCTGCACTCCCCGGGTCATACCATCTGTTGTCAGAGCAGTTTCAAAACATCATAACGATCCAGTTTTACGCAGGGGCACCTTGACTGGTTTCATCTTTTTCACCATGACCTCCTGAAGCAGGAAGATGGGAAATGGGAACAAGATAAGAGGGATCAAAAACTGCAGCAGCTGGTTCAATGCTGGTTGAGGCACAATGTATGATTAATACAGCATCAGAAGAGCCTCTTTGGGAGGGAGGTTTCTTTGAAATGGGACTGCAGGAAGATAGAGAGCATATTCACAAAAAGGAAATTCTGCTTACAGAATTGGAGAAATCACTTGCTTCAATCATCCCACACAGAACTTGGGAAGATCATAGTCACCTGGGTCTGCCTGGCAGGTGATCAGGGGAGAAAGATTAGGAGAAGTAGTCTGAGGAAAGAGGGAAAGGAAGAAGGACATACATGGCTCCCAGGGAAGGTGAAGTTTGAGTCACTGAAGGGGAAGAAGGAAGAAAACCTTGAGGAAAGTAGGAGTGAAGTGCTGACCATAACCAGACAGGACCTCTGTTACACCAGTATTTTCCAGATATGGTGCTTCCAGTCCTTATGCAGATGCTTTCCTTGTCTTTTTCTTTCAGTTTATGAGAGGCATCCACTGCTTGAAGGACTAATGAGCTATGTAACAGCGACAGGGAAGGCCCCATCCCACTGCACCTACTGCACCAACAGACTCCCTCAGGCCCTGCACAACTTGGAGAAAATGTCATGGGATGCAGCGTAATATGTGGCATGCTGTTATCCAGCCTGTCCTTCAGTAGTCCCATAAGCTCTGTTCTGCAGGAGTGCTAGGCTCAGCTGGAGTCCCCATCTGGATTTTGACTGGAGATCAATTACAAGGCCTATACCAACTGTGTGGCCATGATGTGGGTGGACACCCTGACACTGTCTACAGCCACATGCTCAGGGAGGAGAGTCTGCTAGCCTGGCTGTACGGAGAAATGCCAGAGTTCTGGAAAACACCAGGAAAACCTACTCAGCTGGGGAAGCTCAACATGGTGACTGTGAGTCATCACCTAAAGTCTATTTGTCCCTTTAGTATCAGAAAATCTCTCTTCTAAATAGTGTGTCTGTAAGTCCGCTACATCTGACTTTAATCTCATCCAACATCCTCCTACACTTGAGGAATCCAACACAGGCAAACAAGCCCTGTGGAAGCTGGCAATGCAGAACAAACAGGGACAGAGGATTTGGAAGACAGCTTTGTGCTTGACTAAGATGACCACACCTCACCCAGCATGAGGCAAATGTCCACCAGCCACAAGGAAGCCAGAGTGAGCAGGCTCCATAGACAAAAACGGCCCCTGGAGATCAGGAGCAGTGGAGGAGGAGGTAGACTGCCAACACTGGCAGTACTTAGTGAGGCTGAGTATCTTGTGCCCTGGGATAATGTGTCTGGGTGAGTAAATTGTCATCTTCATGATCTTCCAGGCTAAGCTAAAGAGAAGTGATTTAGCTCCATTAGCAACTATTCCACATATTAAAGACCTACTGGAAGCAATGCCTATCCCCATGGGGCCAGCTGCTTTTCCAGTACATACATTTTTGAGCAAAGCTTGCATGTTGTCTAACTTAACAGGGCATTGTGTCTAACATTTCTTGATGTTCCGTCAATCAAATTCTCCCTCTGCACAAACATTGTGTTTAAATGGCAGATTTCCTGCTACCATCAGTCTTCTGACTTATCGTACTGGGAAATATATATTTTTTATAATACATAGACCATGAGCGGTCTATGGTATCTCAAGAAACCTGGAGATGAAGAAGAACAGAGAGAGGATATGTGCTTCATAAAGAATTTTCATGGTAACAGAAGTGGTGCCAGGAACTTTTCTGTCTTGTGCAATAGGCATCAGCATGCTATGAGAGCCACTGCAACAGAAAATAGAACCAGCTGTGGAACATCTTGTAGGAAGAATTAAAAGTGCATTTCCTATTTAATCAGCTCAATTGATGGTAGACCAGAAGTGGAGCTAAGAATTGTATAAAATCCCACACTTCTGCTATTTTGTGTTCCATTCCCATTCCCGTGTAGAGCTATAGCTTTTAAGGCGAGTGGCAAATGCTATTAATTTTAACCAGAGAACACTGTTGAGTCACATCTCAAGCACTGCTAGCCACAGCAGCCTGAAATAAAATTAAAAAAAAAAAAAAGTAAAAAAAAAAGTAAGTAACCCATGCTCTACAAGGCTGGGGTGAAAACAATCATGAAACCCAATTCTTAGCATACAGTTCAGCTCTTTACTCTTGAAAACAGATCACATTCTAGTCACAGTGAGTAGTTGGTTTTTTTCTTAATTGAATTTACCATTGTCCTATCCTTTCCTCCATCCCATACTCTAACATCCCTCAAACTCCTATTTTATTTAGTACTTTTACAGTTTAAAAGCTTAAGTAGTTATTCAGGGAGTCTCTACAAACAGCTTGTGAATTATTTTTATGAAATTTCTTATACAATAGTTTTCAGATCTTAATGAAGCCAGTTAGCTTTCTGATGCAGAACTGCACTATGCATTTTCCAGACCAAGGACAAGGGACATTATGAATTGATGACTGTCAATGAACTACAGTGTACTTCCAGCTTTTTTGGAGAAAACTGAGATTTTCCATAAAAGCAAAGAAAGTGTTAATGCTATTATATCGTTAAGCTCAAAATAATTGGAATAGTGACAAAAAGGCACAGACTCTTGTCTATGAGATGAGGAAGATATTTTCGGCTGCAGAAAAAAAGCACAATCTGAAGATGCTGGAAGAAAGTAAAGACTGCTTGATTGTGAACAAAAAGCCACCATGAGGGAGTGTCAAATCAGAGGTTATCTGCAACTCCTGTCTGGAGAAAAGGGACTGACCTAATTTCCATGGAAACAACACAGAGATTTCCATAATTGTTTTGGTCTGGATCCAGGTGTATTTGTGTTGTCCTAATAAGAACGGCATTACAATCATTTATAAAAGCTTTGCATATTTGCCGTATTATTACCATTTTCCCAACACCCATCCTGGAAAGCTAAGATACTGCTGTCCCACTGCTTAAGCTCCAGTTGCTTCAGTACAGTTTCCTAGCGAGCACTCAGGTTATGACTTATGCCTGCAAGGACTGCTAGCAGAAGTAGTGTATACAGAACACCTTAGCCACAGGGAATGCCTGCACTCCATTCAATTTGCAAACCAAAAAGAAAAATCGAGTGTTTTACAACTCAAAGCACCAGATAAACACCTACTAGTTGGATTATCAGGATTGTAAGTGAGCTTTCCCTCACCTTGTGCTTTTCATCTAGCTGGAAAACATTACTCATGAGATCACACCAGGCAAGTATCTCATATGAATTTTTATTATTATAAATACTATCTTAGAACAGAAAGGATGGTGCCGGGCATCCGCTCTGTTCTGCTGCTATTTTGCGTCTTCTTTCTTGGCTCCTGCTTCTATTTTCAGGGGTTCTGGAGTTGCACGATAGGCAGGAAATGCCTCCCATGGACTATTCAGATCAAACTTGCGAAATTCCTGAGACAGCTCCACAGGCTCTGCCACTACCCGTTTCACTTCATCATCATATCGCACCTAGAACAGTGCAAAGGACAAAAACAGTCATTTTCACCCAGTCCCAATAGCATCTGTGATGAGCCATACACGGTCATGACCCACACCACCCTCCAGTGCAGGGAATTCTACTCCTTACGCCACGGATAGCCCACAGGCCTCTGCCACAGCTTCAATTCTCCCCATTACTAAACAAGAACCCTCCACATGCTACTAAAATCTCTGGACTCTCCAGGAAAACACTCGTCTTTGCTACCATGCACCACAGGTGTCAAGACTAACCACCTAGAATTAGGAGTGCTCAGCCTAACAGTCCACACAAAGTTTACATGGAATAACACTTTTAGTTTGTCATATGACAAAGGCATTTCTCCTGAGTCACTGAAATAGGGTGACTAGGCCTGGCATAGCTGAGACTACACTCATGAATCCTTATAATATGACATTCATTTTGTTTTAGTTGTTCTAATTTTTAGCGTAACACTCAGAACATGGGGAAAAGATTACAAACGGGATGAAATGCAGGTGAGTACCAGACTCTTCTGATTGGCTTGCTTTATCCTCACTGTGTTAGTCCAGATCTCCAAACCCTAGCTCAGGAGATGCTGCCTGGGCTTCACTTCTGCAATTCTGTTGCTTAAAGAACCTCACTGTTTCCTCCTGAGACTCGGCTCAGTCTTAAAACTGCACAAAATATTGTCTGTTTCTGAAAGGCGATCATTTGAAACTAGGCAGATACCAAACACTCATTTCGCCTGTGGTTTGACATACAGAAGTAAATGATAATCGCGAGAGTCAGTTTAACTAGTTTTATAAACTGGGCCTACAAAATGTCAACAAACTAAAGTTCTAAATGAATTAAGAACAATTCAGTTCTTTACCCCTCTAGAAAGGTTCAGTTTTGCAGTGGAAACTTTAATCTTCTAGAAAACATGCTAAACGAATTTCAGGCACTTTCTCTGCCTACAGAGAATGGTATATTATATGGCACATAACATTTGCTCAATGTCTTTGGCCTTAGGCTGCCTTATTATGGATAATACTTTGTGTGATACTTCAAATTTCCATGCAGGAGATCTCTACAACTCCTCTGGAATACACACAAGTGAAACATCCTTAGTACCTTTCGGACAAATGACTGTAAAGCAGTCACATCTTTGTACGAAAACTCAGATAAGAGTATTAGAGAGACTTGATAACTTTAGACATGACTGTATCTCCTACCTCCACGTAACCAGAGAGTGGGAAGTCCTTCCGGAAGGGATGGCCCTCAAACCCATAGTCTGTGAGGATTCGCCTTAGGTCAGGGTGGTTGGCAAAGAAAACACCATACATGTCCCAAACCTAAATGAAATGGAGCCAAGTTAAGTTGAATGATATTTGAAATTAAAAAAAGCCAAAAAGCTGCATGTATTGTGTCCGTAAAATTTCAGTTATGTGCCTGGCTTTGTACAATGCCAGCAAAACTGATGCAGGAATTAATTCAAAAGCAAATCAAACACTCTTTTATCTCCTACTCTGAAAAGGCAGCGAAGGAAACACTTCCTTCTTCCTGAGGGCCCTGGGAAATCAGTTTAATCAGGAAAATACAGCCTCTCTCCACAAAGACTGTTCCCAAGCACAGCAGCACTCACCTCTCTCTCATACCAGTTTGCTGCCTTGTGCACAGACACTGCTGAGTCAACAGGTGTCAGCTCATCTGTGTACGTCTTCACACGGATCCGACTGTTGAACCGCAGAGACAGCAAATTGTACACAATCTGAATCAGAATAAAAAGCAGCATTGGTCTTGTACGGCATTTATGGATCTCTCTGCAGTACAGCACTGGCTAAGGAAAGCCACACAAAGACTATTTCAAATATTCTTTATGAGCAGAATCACACCCAGCACTTTAGAGCTGGCCACTAAAAGACACTATAACAACTGAGGTTCCAATAGTTTATCACTTTGGTCCTTAGAAGTAACAAAAATGATGTGAGATTTAGAAAGCATGACTGATGAAGAAGAGCTGAAGTAAAGAGGGATATTAAATCTTAAAAGAGAGAATACTGAAGGGATGGAAACACTTGACGATAGTCTGACTCAAAGAAAATGGCTATCAATTACCAGTGCAATTACTATCAGTGGGAGAAGGTGAAGAAGAAATACACTGAATTTTACAGATCAAAGTGAAACTACAATAACATCTTTGCAACGATACTGTGAACAAAGCTTTCCCATAGTAGGTGAGAAGAGAATATACTGAGTCTGTGGTTTCACAAAAGTTGTATCTTTTCTTTTTCTATTTGCAGCTGAGGTTTTTCTGCAGCTGAAAAGCTATACAGTGATATGTTCAAAAGCATCTGTGGGAACCAAATCTCCAATATCCACTGAAAGTCAGTCAAAGTTCAGTGCCCAAAATCTTCTGAGAGCCTTCTGAAAATCTGCCTCATCTCCCATTTGGCCTTAACTTTAAAGAAATGTTTTTAAAACAACTAAACAGGGGTTTTTTTGCTTTGGGTTTGGGTTTTTTTTAAGAGGAAAATTATTAAGAAGACTGATGGGATTTAAAGAAAAACATTTGTGTCAACAGCAATTGATGGGCCTACGGGGAAGAAGGATGAGCACCAATTCACAACTGGCCAGAAAGAAGTCTGAATACATTTGCTAAAGCTAAAAGAAATCAAAGGAAAAAAAAATTAAAAGAAAAAAAAAGAGACTTTTAGCAGAGTGAGGAAAGGAAAGCCAGACTGAGAACCCATGCAGTATCAGTTCTGCTACTGCTTCCATGATCAACAGATTAAACAAAACCCAGCATTTCAGAGTGGATTTTGTTCTCACTGTCAGAAACCAAAAAAAGTGATCAGAGCTGCAACCAGTACCCACAGCGTCAGCACTTGTGAAACCCTCTAAGTTCTGCACCTATGAGCAGTTCTTACCTCAAAGCGATACTGCCGAGATGGGACATCAACAGCAGTCAAGTCAGCCAAGGATTTGAACTGGGCATTGGTGTGATCGCGAAGGAAGGTCAGAACTGGAATGATCCCATCTGGATGGATCAAAAGTTCCAGCTCATTGAAACAGGTCACCTGACGAAAACAGAATGGTGAGTGGGAAGGGCACGAGTACAAACACCAACAGGACTGAACTGCTGATTCCAGCAGAATACTCAAACAAAGTGGTACAGCAGACACAAAATTACATCAGAACAAGGCGTCTAATAATAGCAATAATTTTCATGCAATTCTGACAATTTTTCTTCCCCAGAACAACTTCTGAAAACAGCTAACAAGCAAGTGGTGCGTTGACTGGGCCCTGTCCCACCACAAGAACAATTTTTGAACAGCACCTACCTGTACTTGCTGGATATACTTGGGCAGAATCTCAGCCACATACTCCCCAAAAGCACATAACTGCTTCTGTTCTACTTCATTTTTTGGTCTGACAGTAGCTAAAGAGAAAAACAAAGTCTTCAAAATTACAACAGGGAATACAGAAAACTACAGAAAAAAGAGTAGCAAGTCCCATCCCTGACTTAAAAATCCCTTTAACCAGTCTAGCTGTCTGTCAGAGACTGGACTTTAGCAACATAGTGTGCTACAAAGAACACAGATCTAGACACTTCGATAAGGAACGGAATTTGTGTCAGTACTACACAGAATTTTTTTGGTGGACTCTAAACAGAGCAGGAACAGTCCAAAAAGATGACACAGAAGAAAGTAACAGGATGAAAAAGAGGAAGGCAGAAATGGCAGAACAATATGAACTTAGATACTGCTCACACGATTCAACCTGGGTCTAGAAAGGATCTTGTTTTCTGGTGTTGTTTGATCTGCCAGCATCTAAGCAACTTCCTCATAATTAAAAAACAGACAACAGGTTGTTGTCTGGGGGATTTTTTTCACTGTCGGTGTGATTACAAACCCTCAAGATTCAGGGCAATGAGAAACTATGAAGCTGCTGTCCAGATACAGAAAAAACAGGTGGACCCACGAGAAAAGATACACATGGGAATCCAGGGCAAGCACGGGAATCCAAAACAGGGTTACCCCATTTTCTGCACAAAACTTGGGTTTACGCGCGACAGGCCCCAACCCTTTCCCGACACCTTCCCCTACACTAAAGCGGTTCTATCGCCCAGGAACGTCCTTGGGGCAGCTCAGCGCCCTCCCGCGGAGCCAGCGGCTACCAGGGGCACAGCCCCACGCCTCGGGCTCCCCGCCGCCCCCCGCCAACAAACCGGCTCCGCACTTACGGCGAGTCTCCCCGGCAGAGCTCCCCGCCAGCCGGGCCCGCGCCGCCGCCGGTGCCGCGCCAGCTGCGGAGAGAAACGGACACGTCTCACCGACCGCCGCCAACCGCCCGGCCTGGCCCGGCCGCCGCCCCCCGGGACAGCCCCCGAGCCCCGGGCGGCCTCACCTCGTAACGCGGCCCGCGCCAGGCCCCGCGCCGCCGCCGCCAACATCCCGCCGGGACACGTAGGGGCAAGGGCACGGGGCGGAAGCGGAAAGCACGCCCGCCACCACGCTGCCCCCGGGGGCGGAAGCGGGCAAATCGCTTCCCGGGGACGGCGCCGGGTCGGTGGGCGGGAGCGGCGAGTGCCCGGCAGCGCCTGGCGCAGGGTGAGGGGCCGGAGCAGCCGCTGGGGCACCCCGGGGCGGCGGCATGAAGGGAGGCGCCGCAGGTGGGTGCTGAGCTGCGGGGCCGGGGCGGGAGCAGTGCGACCGCCGGCCCGGGGCCGGGGCAGCGAGCGGCGTGGAGGGCGGATGGCGGCGGCAGCCCCCGGGGCTGAGCCAGCGCTGCGGGGCGAGGGAACGCGCTGGCGCTTTGCACGGCGCCAGCATGGGCCTGGTAGGGGTCTGCGCGTCTCCGAGGATTAGCGTTTCTTCCTTCCTTCCTTCTCCCCGCCCCGGACCGTGAGGTCGTTGTCAGTTGTGTTTGAGTTCCGCGATCCCGGGCGCTGCCGCGGCATCCGCGATCCTGTCAGGAGCAAAGAAGAAAGGAACCTGGAGCACAGGTCCTATGAGGAGCGGCTGAGAGAGCTGAGGTTGTTTATCCTGGAGATAGGGAGGCTCAGGGGTGACCTTATAGCCCTCTACAACTACCTGAAAGGAGGTTGTAAGCCAGGTAGGAGTCGGCGTCTCCTCCTGAGTAATTAGTGGCAGGTTGAGAGGACATAGGCTTAAACTGCACCAGGGGTGGTTCAGGTTGGAAATTAGGAAGAGTTTCTTCACAGAAAGGGTGATTGGACATTAGAAAGGACTATCGAGGGAGCTGATGGAGTTACCATCTCTGGGACGTGTTTAAGGAAAGACTGGATGTGGCACTTGGTGCCATGGTCTAGTTGACACGGTGGTGTTTGGTCATAGGTTTGACTTGATGATCTCCAACTAAATGATGATTCTGTGAAGGACGTGTGTCAGGTGTTGGTTACACAGCTATCACCAGTAGCCTGGCCTACGGGATACACATGAATACACTGAGTGTAAGATTCGGCTTTAATAATGGCCAGTCTTCACGAACGAAGATTTGGGGAAAGGTCTTTTACCTTTCAAGCCTGTGCAATGGATTTTTTAGGTGAGACACAGCCTGCGCTGAACTGAGCCCACCCTTTAATCCTAAGGTTCATCTGCCGGGGCCAAGCAAGCTTGGACAATGGCAGTGAGGTCCTCAGGACGTAGGTTTGTTTAGAGTGACCTTCTCATAGATGGATGGCCTCACAGGGCTAACGGGCTCCATCTGCCCGGGGGGACTGGGATTCGAACCTGGGTCGCAGCGGTGAGAGTCCCGCATGCTAACCACTAGGGGACACTTAACTGTCCTACACACCTTTTTCTTTTGTATCAGAGACACCATGGATGCAAAGGGGAGCTTTGTGTTGCAAAGAAGGACGTGAGATTTGGAGCAGTCTTTAGTTGCTGTTGGCATTTCTTTTGTGACTTGGTACCAGTCCTCTGGGGATTTTGGAGGGCAGGGTAGTTCATCCCTCTGTATCCTGGTGCTTTTCGTGATCTCTTCAGCATTCTGGGCTTATCTTCTGAGCACGTTGACTGTAAGGATAAAGAGCTTTAACGGAAGTAGAAGCTAATTTGCAGGATAGGCTCATACTTGGTAAAGCTGGAAAAAATAGTACTGATGTGTACTGTGCTAATTGAAGTTCCTCAGTCTCTTACAGACTTACAGGTATTTTTCAGACAGACTGGAACTACTGTAAAATCGTGGTAAGGGTATAATTAAGATAGGCCATAACCAGAGATGGGGCAGACTTGTCCAGGCAATTAGGGATGTAGACATTACTTTCTGTGAACTGAATTTGAGCAAAGAACTTAGGAGCTGTCCTGTGTCAAACAGAGCTATTGTAAGAAAATGCATGTTTGACAAAATAAATCATGGAAGAGTAACTATGAATCTCCTGGAGAAAAATCATATCTTTGGAAAACATTGAACTGGAAATCATGTTCAGTATTGACTGAAGAAATTTGTGATATCAGCCACCATGGCTAGTAGTTCAGTTGTAAAAATAAGTTTAAAGTGAATGCAGGTAGGCAACTATTTGTTCTTAATGCTGTCAAGAGCCAAGTTAAAAAAGAGCTCCTTCCTATAGCAGTCCTAATTTCCAGAAGCTTTTTTGACCCACAGACTACCTGGAACTCTGCAAACATCTGTAGTACCTACTAAGAAGTGTTTTCCTTAAATTTTATTCCCTTATCTGCTTGGGAAACAGTGACTAACAACATCTAACATGTTGTTTTGCATGCTGAAGGTGCCTGGCACATTAACAAGCAGAGTATAACCATTAGTTGTCTCATTTGGTTAGCTTGAAGGACTGGTGGTTACGTCTGGCAGACTTCTCACGCATCTTTTTGGTAAAAACAAGTTCACCTTACTTGATAACACTGTGCAGATTCATCATGTTGGGTTTGGATGGTAATTATCCTAATGATATGAGCTGCTGCCTGTGCTCTTTGTTAGTACAATATTGTAATCCTTTTTACATCTAGTCCAGCTATGCTGCTGCCACTTTTTTTTTGGCTTTACAAGTTTCCTAGGGCAGTTGCTGGACTTTACACTTGAATAACTATTGATGCATTTCTTTGTCTCAGTGAAATGAGTGGTGAAAAGATATGCACGTCTCCCAGCTCTGCTGGGATGTGATGCTCACTGTACTGAAAGTTTGGTATATATTATAATTTTAATTATGCCAACTTCTAATTTGTTGTTTGAGATTCTGAAGCTCAAGCAGAAGTTTCTGGCTGTGCTATTTGTATTCAGTCTAAAATATGCTGGACTCTTACCAATATGTTTGATTTTTCCCTGTACCCTGAAGTACTGCATAATCTTGTTAGTGTAGAGAGAAAGCCATATAATTATTGTGATTTTACAGATTGCTGGAGGTCTGATCTGTGCAGCACCATGGACTCGTCAGAAGAGACTGGAGGCTCCTCTGCAGAAGAAAACTACTTTGTGAACTACACCTTCACTGACCGCTCCCACTCAGGCCGTGTGGCGCAGGGTATTATGAAATTATGCTTGGAGGATGAGCTCTTTGCCGATGTTACAATATCAGTGGAAGGCAAAGAATTCCAGCTGCACCGCTTGGTCCTCTCAGCTCAGAGTTGCTTTTTTCGTTCTATGTTCACTTCCAACCTAAAGGAGGCCCACAACCGGGTGATTGAGCTGCAGGACGTTAGCGAAAGTGTCTTTCAGCTTCTTGTGGACTACATTTACCATGGAACTGTAAAGCTGAGGGCAGAGGAGTTGCAGGAAACCTATGAAGTGGCAGACATGTACCAGCTGACTGCCCTTTTTGAAGAGTGCTCCCGTTTTCTGGCCCGTACGGTGCAGGTTAGAAACTGTCTGCAAGTCATGTGGTTGGCAGACCAACACAGTGACATGGAGCTCTACACAGCTGCAAAACACTGTGCAAAGTCACATTTGTCTCAGCTGCAAGACACAGAGGAGTTCCTACACCTGCCTGTCCGCCTACTGACAGACATCCTTACAGGTAAGGAGTTCTTGAAACAAGCCAGGATGTGGATGTAGAAAGAGACTTTCAGAGAGTCTGTCAGGGGTTGAATGAAATAAATGGAAAGATCCAAGCTTTCGTAATTGCAGTGTACTCAGAGACTTAGCTAAGCAAAGCAAAGCAAAACATTCTGGATAACTTAATCAGAAAAAAACCAAAGCTATTGTTACTGGACATGAAACATCTAAGCTGTAGAAAAGGGTCATAGAGGATGCTGGTAGTTCCCAGCAGCTCCTGAGTCAACAGGTTAGAAGTATTACAGGTTTTGAAACATAAATTCCAAAAATTTGTTGGATTTTTGTTTGCATTAAAACAAAGAAACCTTACCCAAAATAAACATCTTATGAAAGTCTTTTTTTCCATTTTAGTTCATAATCATTTAACATAGTAATGCAATAACTCAACATTTGTAAGAAGGCTTGAGCACAACCCATATTTTTAGAATATGTTGGTGTTATTTACAATTGTATATAATTGTTAGGATTATTTAGGCTAGGCACTCAGATGACTGAAATAGAGGCATTGTAGTGTCTTAGATAATACAGTAACTACCCTTCTTGTAAAGGTAATAGCCTTCCACAGTAATGGATGCAATGACTCAGTGTTGTGAAGGATGTGTCAACGCATAAACTTAGTCCGGCTTGCACCAATCCTTGAAGGTCATCTGCTGCCCTAGTAGGTACAGCCAGTACTTGGTTACCCCTCCAGGATGCAGCTCACAACTCAATTTTTGTGCATTTATGTATCATTGCTAGAGGAAGCAGGAATGTAGAAGCAGCTCATACATTCAAATATGCCCCTTCCTTGCTTTAATTACTCTTTGTAAATGAGTAAATAACTGCTCTGTGCATCATGGGTTTTATGTGCTGTTACAACAATAAACCTACCATGACTGTCTTCTTTGGAATACTGGCAAATCTGTCCATAAAGCTTAAAATAGCCTTTGGATTTGATGCTATGCATATGAGAGTCTTTACAGCTATTGCCTTATATTATCTCTATTACATCTAAAGAAATTTTCAATAAAAAACCTATTGAGTATATGTACTGATAGCTCAAAAATACGATAAAATTAGAGTAATTTTGATAACTATTTGGCTAAAATTTTTAAAGAGCTGTTGAGTTTATTAAAAAATCCCTCTAAAATCATGAAATAAAACTCTAGACGTCAATCACCTTTAAGTTCTTAGGGATTCCACATAGTAATCATAGTTTTAGGACTATGGACTTTAGTGTTTGTGGTCCTAAATTAAAATAATTGCTCAATAAAACTTTTTTCCATGCATCATCTATTTCCATATATAGAATCACGTTACTCAATATTTATGCTGCAACTTAGCTCATAAAATGGATTTAAATCTGAAATACACTCCTGCTGGTAGGGAAAATCCTTTGCTTTTGCATTTCCTACGTCTTTGTTTAGTTAATGAAGAATTAAATAGAGGAAGCTATTAGTAGCAAGGATTAAAATTTATTTAATAAAATAGTAACTTATGAAGTTTAGCTTTTGTTGCACTCTAGGACCAGTTTCAAAATCCAGTTTTTTTCCATTTAATCACTACATGTGATGGTTGGCTTATGGAAATCCCTTTTTACTAATAAACAGAGTTAAACTACCTGCTTTTGTGCCATGCTTTGTTTCCTCCCTTCCAATATAGAGAAAAGAGTTGGAATTTGTCTGGTGCCTTCAGCATCATTGAATTCGGGGTTTGTCATGAGAACAGACTACAAAATCAGAGAGCCTTCATAGGGAAACTTCTTGGTGAATACAGGCATAATTGCTGGCTTGCAAACTGGAAGGAAATACTTAAAATCTTCTAGGTAATGCACTGACGATGATCATCATGATGATGCAATAGTGTGTGGCTTAACCAAAACTTCCAATTATGTCTGGAGACAGATTGAAATCTGATGCAATCTGTTGAGTGTTTCCTACTGTCACATGGCTAAGAAAAGCTATAGTAGCTCATTGGGGATTTCCAAATGTTAAGAGGATAGCAGCAACACCAGATGTTCAGTCATGAAGGTCAGCTGTCTGACAGGGCTCAGACACATTCTGCAGATGACTTTTGCTAGATAGGTTTCTAGGACCAGCCAGAAAGAAAGGCAGGTGCTGAGATTCTGAATAAGAGAATCTTTTTGCCTAAGTGATTAAATAAGAAAATACTTGTCTTCAACACACAGCATGTAAATTCTCCTTCCTGCCCTCTTTCTCTTGGACATAGGTTCCTTTGTTGTAACTCATCTAAAGTGCTTAAGATCTGGTAGCTCTGTCTTCTGATATTTATCCAGACTACTTTCATGTAGTTGTGTGGCTGCCAGTGCTGATCATGCCTGCCAAAACCTATAAATCTCTGTATCAATTTTTCCTCTCTAGAAAGTAGAGTTTGTGGTGGGAGTGGGGGAAGGCCGTCACAGGAAAAGGATGTTTCTGAGTACACACACCTTTGTCTAGATACCACAAATGCCTTTCTGTCCCTGAACTGCAGATGGCGTTCCATGTTCTCAGAATCCAGCAGTTGCCATAGAAACATGGATCAACTTCAACAAGGAGGAGCGAGCCGGCTTTTCAGAGACTCTGCGATCAAGTCTGAAGGTATAAAAAGACCTTCTGTTCTGGGGCTGGTGTAGCACTTGCTGGTTTCACACTTCCCAGGACAGGGTATTCTGCTCACAGGTGTGACTTTAAAGTTGCAAAACACAAATGCCGTTGAAATTCATGGTGCTTGTGAGAGAATACTTTCATTGTCATAAATAGCAACCCCTCTGACAGCTTTTTTTAATATAACCTGATGTTGATATCACCGGTGATTGGAGCAATGCCACAAATTCCTTCTTTCACTCGATCCTCAGTTACCAAAGAGACTATTCAGAAATCTACGTTTGGTATTCCCCTTAAAATAACTGTACTCCATCAGTGATGTAACTGTCCCTTATCTAAACCATAAACACTTGGGTTCCAGTGATGTCTCTGGCTATTTTGCTGTCAGATATGGCTGGTATCTTGAAAAGGCCTTGAGGCTCTGAGTCCTGAATGCTGTAGGGCGGCAAGACTGGGAAAAAAGGTTTTATACCTCAGACCCACAGATGGGTCCTAAGCTGAAAAATCCAGTGATGTTTGTGTAAACAGATCTAATTCTCCTTTCTCTCAGGTGATTGGAGAAAATGTTCACATCTACCTGATTGGAAAGGAGTCGTCACGTACACATTCACTCGCTGTCTCTCTACATTGTGCTGACGATGACTCCATTAGTGTGAGTGGCCAGAACAGCTTGTGTCACCAGATCACCGCAGCCTGCAAGCACGGTAGTGACCTATATGTTGTTGGTGGCTCCATTCCACGACGCATGTGGAAATGCAACAATGCAACTATAGACTGGGAATGGTGTGCCCCTCTGCCCCGTGACCGGCTCCAACACACCCTTGTCTCTGTGCCAAGCAAGGATGCAATATATTCACTGGGGGGGAAAACTCTACAGGACACTCTCTCTAATGCTGTCATATATTACAGAGTACGAGACAACGTCTGGACAGAGACCAGCCAGCTGGAAGTGGCAGTCTCTGGAGCTGCAGGTGTAAACCTTAATGGTGTCATTTACCTGCTGGGTGGGGAGGAAAATGACTTGGACTTCTTCACCAAGCCCTCTCGGCTAATTCAGTGCTACGATACCAACACAGAGAAATGCCATGTGAAGCCATACGTGCTGCCTTTTGCGGGGCGCATGCACGCTGCTGTGCACAAGGACGTGGTGTTCATTGTCGCTGAGGGGGATTCACTGCTATGCTATAATCCCCTACTGGATAGCTTCACCCGGCTATGCCTCCCAGATGCCTGGAGTTCAGTACCATCCCTCTGGAAAATTGCCAGCTGCAACGGCAGCATCTATGTCTTTCGTGACCGCTATAAAAAGGGTGATGCAAATACTTTTAAACTTAACCCAGCCACCTCTGTTGTAACAGTCACGAGTGGCATCAAAGTGCTTCTCACTAACCTCCAGTTTGTCCTGGCCTAAGCAGGAAAAACAGGCCAGTGATAGAAAGGGCAGCAACAGTGTCCTGCTGTGCAGCTTGGAGACACCTACCACCCTCAGCACCAGTCCCAATTACCACAAGCTCACAACATCCAGTAAAGACCCCATTCTCTGTACCTGTGCAGAGGAAGTACAGGCTTTCTGATTGTGGGCCTATTCTTTTACATAGCACTCACTATTGAACTTTATTGAACTCTTGTATCTTAGATTTCAGACGAACTAAATGCCATTACTTTGATTCCTTGATGATAAGATGGTTGTGTTTGAGGCACAAACTGCAGCAAATGGCTATTTTAGCCTGGAACCAATCTACGAATAACAAATCCGGTGGCATACGGACATCTTCCTTGGCCCAGGCTGCTAGTTTTAACTGTCTAGGAGCCCACGTGTTGCTGCCATGTCAATCACAGAGTTAGATGTGCACTGTATCCCCCTGGGATATCTCCATTTAAACATTCCTATGTCCTATTGCAGAAAGAGGGCATGGCAGACAGATTCCAGAGCTGACTCTAGGACCTTAAGTAGGTTGCATTCAGCACTTCTCCTAGAGGAGTGGTAACTAACTGGGTACTTGCTTACTGCTCTGTCATCACCTAGCATAAAGAAGGAGATCATTTTTAGACACTGGCTTCCTTTACTGTACAGGGAATCCCCACCTGTAATTATAACATAGTGTTGGTGAAAGACAGAATAAAGACCACTTCCTACTACCCATCTCTGTTGGCACTGTAACCCTTTGGGTAAGAATCTAATAAAGTCTCTGTTGAGACAAAGGTATTTTTTTTTCCTTTGCTTCAAATACAAATATTTTCAACTTCCTGTGGATTTCCAGTTCAGCTGAGCACTGATATCTGGAAAAGAACTATGAGGCTCCAAGAGAACTAAGATATTAACTACAAGAAAAGAAAGTTTTAATGAAACAGCCCAATTTCCCCTTTACTGTAGTTTATGTAAAAACGTCTTTATTGTTGGTCAAGAAGAACAACACAAGCCTTGATTAGATCATAAAAACATTTTTTTTAAGCAGCTGAGATGGGGATTTTGGTAGTTCTTACTGACATTATGCAGCTGTTCCAGTGATCATGTTCCTGTGAAATTTCTCCAGGACCTGGACTTGCTTGTGTCGAATGAGGATGTGGGGACGAATCTTGGCAATGGCCTGAATTGCTTCCTGAGGGCTCCAGTGATGCAGCTGAAAAGGCAGAAACCCAGCAAGTGAAAATCCATTCCATCCCTGCACCATTTAATGGAACCTTCCCAGAGGCTATAGGCAACATTAGAGGTGTTAGAAAACTTACTGCTTCGCCCCTTCTGTTTACTTCATGTTCCTCTCAGAGAAGCCTGAATGTCATGAAATCATTAATGAAATGAATCCCTTGGTTAAAGAGGGATGGTTGCTGCCTGGGCCCTCCACTTTCTGTCTCACTTACTCTTCCTTCATGTTGTGAATAGGTTCCTGTCCTAGTCCCACCAGACCGGAGCAAAAGCGCAGCTTGCACTTTTAAATTTTTAAAAAACTTTACTGGTACTCATGTCGCACTTAGTGAGAAAATTTTCCCTTCAGCACTAGTGGAAAGTTTTCCAGGGAGCACTTAATAACACCGACAGAAGAACCCACGGGCAGAATTTTGTTCTTAGGGCTGGCTTACCCAGTTGGGTCAGTAGAGGAACTCAGAAAACCAAAGTCAGTTCTCTTGATCATTAATTGTATTTATTGAAAAGCATAGGAAGGCTCACCATTTCAGTGAACCAAGGAGAAAATCTGAACAAAAATGGGTGTTTTATCTGCTCCGTGAACCTACCCTCACGAGTGACTTGTTATTCCCACCTCAAGAATTAAGAACAGCAGAATCATTCAAAACAGCAAGGTGAGTTTGAGGCCTCTCTTAAAATAGGTGTACAAACTCTGTAAAGTCATGGAATATTAATGAACCTGTACATGCTCAAGTTTCTTGAGCAAGAGCAAACTATAAAGGTTGTCTGCTTTTGCCTAGACTGTATGAAAGTAAACCTCATTTAGCATAGACTCCTTACTTGAATTAAATATGCTGCTACCATGGTGGCACTGCGGGAGCGTCCTGCCTTGCAGTGCACATAGACAGTGTTACCGGAGGCTCGGTGTTTCAGGATGAAGTCAACGCCCTTGTGGAGGTTTTCCAAGGTGGGGACTCCAGTTAGATCCACAGTGCTGAGACACAATTGCTCCACTCCCATTGCCTCCCATTCCTGAAATGGACATAGCAGATTTGGTCAGTTAATTTTCTGTTTGTTTTTTTTTTTTCCCTGAAAGAAACCCAAAACCTGTTCAGACAGCTGAGAAACTCAGTGGGACTGTAAACAGACTTTGAATATCAATCCTTTAAATCAGAGGTATGAAAAGTTTAGTGCTGACCATCAGAAACGAGTAGTTAAAGGGAACTGAAAAGATGTGGTTCAGCTAAAGGAAAAGAGGGGAGTTGGGATCTCTTCCCAAAACAAGAGGCATTCCTGTATAGTGGTGTACATGGATTCAATGCTCCCCGTCCCTCCCCGCCACTGCAGCTGTAACAGTTCACTCGCATCCTCACGTTTTAGTGGTTTGTAAGTAAAGTAAGTGTTTAAGGTGCGAGAAGTCACGTCTTTGCTGTCACAGGACTTGGCGGTCGCTGCCGGGATCGCGGCAGGAGGCGAATAAAGCCTCGATGCGCCGGGACCGACGGAGACCTGTCCAGGGGTCATAGGCAATGCCCGGGCTCACCTGTGGGGAACAGCAGAAGAAGCGGGTCTCGTAGTTCTCGGTGAGGGTGACCACGGCGCGCACGTTCTCCTCCGCCACCATCTGCGGGCACAGGCGCGGTCAGGAACCGCCGCCCTCCCAGCCCGGCCCGGCCCGGCCGCCCGCCCGCCTTACCCTGCGGCTACGCCCCCGCAGCGGCAGCGCCCCGAGCAGCACGGCCTCGTCGATGCGGTGGAACCAGGGCCGGCGAGACCCCGGCAGCCGCGCCCGCGCCGCCGTGTACAGCAGCGAGGGGTAGAAGAGTAGCCGCGCCGCGCCGGCGCCCAGCGCTTCCGCCACCCCCATCGGTGCCGGCGTCGCGCCGCGCCGGGCCGGGCCGTGCCGAGGGCCGGACGAGCGCCGCGGCCGCACGCACCGACCGTGAGC
>NW_020897693.1:16459226-16599768 GCF_003984885.1 Neopelma chrysocephalum
GGGGCGGGCGGGGCCCGGCCGGCCCGGGGCGGGGCGAGGCCGGGCGGGGGCGCAGCGGCGGGGGGGGCTCGGGGGGGGCGGGAGCGGGAGCACCGCCCCGGCCCCCCCACCCCGCGCTCGCCGTGGTCTCTCCCGGAAGCGCCGCCATCTTGCGGAGCCGGCCCGAGGCGGCGCAGGGAGCGGAGCGGGCGCGGGCGGATCCCGGGGCAGGTGAGGGCGGCGCCGCCGGGAGGAGCTCGGGCCGGGCACGGCGGGGCCGAGCCGAGCCGGCAGGAAGCGCGGTTCGCCTCGCGCAGGTAACGGCTCCTTTCCCCTTCGCCCCCGGTTCCCCGGGGCTCCCGCCGCGAGGCCGCTCGTGCAGGGCCGCGGCGACCGCCCCGCTCCCCTCCGCGGGGGAGCCGCCGCCGCCCTGTGTGCGCCATCCCGGGGCGGTGCCGCCCCGGCGGGGCCCGGGGCCGGAGACTGCCGGGTGCCGTGTGTGATCCGGACGCTGACAGCGCCGCGGGCGGTGGCGGGGGCGCGGCGGGGGCGAGCGCGGCCCGCGGCGGCGGCGCCATTGGGGCCGGGGGGGCTGCGGCGGAGCCGGGTGGACCCCGGGGCGGGGGAGCGGCTCCCCCGGGTTCGGCCGCCGCCGGTCTGCTGGGCTGGGCGCTTATCGTAGCAACTGGCGTGCGGTTCCCTGCTGTCTTCGGCACGGTGGGGTCTGTCCTCTGGAGCAGTGAAACGTGTGCTGGTGCACCAGGGAGTGGAGGTTAGTCGGGTGTACGAGAAGCGCGATCAGGGAAATTGGAGTTCGGCACAGTGTGAGGAATTGCAGCCTCAAGCGTGAGAAGGCGTGACAGACACTGCTGGAATGAAGTAGGAAGAGGAATATAAAACCCAGGGGAGACGGAGCATAAAATAGATGATAGGTGATTGAAGAAGAAATAAAGGTTGATAACCGCGTGCGATTTTTATAGGACTGTTTATGAGTAGGAACTTGAGAAGCAGCATTCTAATAAAGTGTGGAACCTTCACTCCTTTAAATTCCTGAGGAATTGTGGCCCATTTTCACCTTTGAGATACAGGCATTCTCTTCTGCCAGAAGTTGTCGGGGAACATTTTTCGGATGTTGCAGCTTTCTTGTATGTTACTGCTTGAGTGTGGTCGTTGGGTGTGTTTCACCAGGAGTTCGCTTGATTTAAAGAAGTATTTGGTGGGGATTTATATCTTGAAGTATGCTTTGCTTCTGGCTCACAAGACCTTGAACTTTCTGAGTATCTTTAATTTCTGTTTTTAATTTATTTTTTGTGTATGTATGTCCTGCCAGTCCTGCTCTTTGTACCAGTGATCACAAAAAATTGCTAAATTGTCTCCTGGTCTCTTTTGCTGTCTTCTCTATTGTTTTTCTATAGGGTAGTTCAACAGATAGATTTTACTGCACTGACTTGGCATTGCATAGCCATAACAAACGCATCACATTTTTATTTTTTTTCCATTCCCCTCAGCTCTTTTCTTGGGATCTCTGCATAATGTGAGATACATCTTCCTCGAGTTGTGTCTGGACCCAAGTATTTAAGAGGCAGTGTTGTTGGAAATCCTGCTGCTGTAGTAGGTGTTTAATATTAATAAATACATCTTTAGACTGAGACAGGAAATATTCTGGTGGGTAGAGATTGCATCCGGCAGCTTAGTATGTTCAGTTGCATTCCTGCCGATGAAGAGCCCCCCAGGGCAGCAGCATGATTCTTATGTCTGCTCAGGGACATGGGTGCAGATATATAGCACCAGTAAGATTCCTAAATAGGGATTTTAAAATACGGTGATGTAAAGAACCATTTTTTCTTAAGGTGCTTACCGTTCTCTTTCAGCCCGTGCTCACATTCAAAGTTATTGGTGATACTTATTCTGGGAAAGTGTAGGCTATTTTGTGGAGTGTGTTCACACTTTCTGAATGATCACTCTTGGATGGCTGTGTTTTTTCTTTCCTTGTCAAAGTCTCTAATGTTACATTAGGGAAAAATCAGTCCCAGATCCTACTTGCTTAGTTACGTTTGCCCTTTTGTATCTACTTTTTTTGGGGGGGGGTCTTTGAAGCAAAATAGTTGATGCAGGCCTAGGAAATTCCGTTTATATGCAGAAGAAAGTAGGAACACAGCATCTGTAGAAAAATAGAGGATTGAAAAGTGATTATCCTAAAATCATGAACATTAAAACGTGAAAATTTATGTGTTAGGTAGTTTTGTTTTGAAAGTAAATGGCTTACAATATTGGGAAGAACTTATCCATCCTTCACAATGGAAGACAAGTAAAGAACTCCATGGTATTACTGAGTGCTTAGTAGTGTATTCAGATTTTTGCTAGTCCTTCGCAATTCGATACACTTGTAAGATGATCCTTATCTGGTAAGAGGAAGGCGTCTTTGACTTTTATTTCTTCTGTTACGAGTAGGGATTCTGAAAACATGCTGCCTGGCACTATTTCCCTAAATGGGAAAGCAAGAAAGGTGGCAGTATCGTAGATATACAATAATTGTCTTTCTCATTAATAATAAATCTGTAACTTACAAGTAACCTTTACATCAATTGAAGAATCATTAGTTGAAACAAAGTACAGTGCTTTGGCATAAGAGAAGTATTAATATAAGAGAAATATTTGTAATATTGTGTAAATTTTCTTCTGAAATTATTGCTAACAATATGCTGAATTAGTTGAATTTCATAAAAGCTAGATGTTATGTGGTTCTTAAATATTTAGATTCAGATTGAGTTAAATAAGATTCTACCTGTAATCTAGTGCCTAATTGAACTTATTAAGAAACTTCGTTATGAGCAGGTTGCTCCTTAACTATTTCTTGCTTATTTTTCAGAAATGAAGTTGTGGATTATCAGTTACTGAGTCATCTGCCACAAGTCTTTTCAGAGTGCCTGCTCTAATTTCTTCTTTAGTGCCTTTTTTTTAGACTAGATGGGAAGTGATACAAATTCTCATCCTTTTCGAGATTTCCTGGTTATTAGTCTCTAACTCTGGGATCTAAGAACCCACTGGTTAGACTGTTGAACTGGAGACTGTTGTTCAGCAATATGTCCACAAGGCAGTCCAGTTTTCCAAGTCATAATGTGAGTTTGGTTACTGAAACAGCAGCGGTAGTCCAACAGACTGAGATCTATATTTCTGCACTCTTATTTTTTAGTCTTGCCATGAATGTCTTAAATGTTTTGTTTCAACTTGGGCATGTTCGGTATTGCTTCTTGTCCTTCAGGAAGGAGTTATTCACTGCCTTGGTAACTGTCTTCTGGCAAGAAAGTATCATTTTTATCCATTGATCAGGCATTTGGCAGGAGAGAAAAAACAGTGTAAATCAAAGCAGACTAAAATACTTCAGGGTTTATTAGAATGGGAGTTGTAATTTGAGAAGAGTTATCTAGGGCCTCTAATGGGTTTTTCTCGTGAAGTATCACAGCACAGAATCTTGAGATGTGATCCTGTTACAAGACTTCTTGAGGCAAGAGAGATTATCTTGACTGAAAAAAGTAACTTGTAGTTTTATTGCCCTTCCTCCAGTCATTAGAGATGGTTGTCATTATAGATCTTGCTATACAAAAAAATGCAAGATACCATTTTTCTGCTGTTTTAGAAAGGTGCCAAGACACTTTGGGGCGTAACAGTGAAAAGAGGGAGCTTTAGCATTCACATTTTCAAGAGATTTCCAAAACATCAACTGAATATCATCGTTTGCACCTCATGCAAGATTCAAGCGTGCAAAGCTAAAATATGCATTAGGTCAAAGCAGGAAATTTAGATAGAACAAGGGAGAAAATGTAAACTACTTTAAAGTTGCAGTGCCAATTAGCCTGCAAATGCTTTGCTGTAGGGAGGAATAGTTCGCAAGTCTGAACTGTGATAGAGCAGGCTTATTTGTTCGACAGCAATATAGTGCAGCAGTTGTCATCCCAGGGAAAGGGAGTCTTTTTTCTGACATCTTAAATAGCTTAAAACTTTCAGCTATCTTAGCTCTGTGCATTTTGAAAGAAAAGGCATTGTTGCTAACTGAAGTCAGTATAAACAGTGAGCAACTAGATGGATGAACAGAAGTCTTCAGTAGTTTTCAAGTTTTAGTAAGGAATTTCAGTTTAGATGATGCACTTTGTCACAGAAATATATGTAAGTGAAAGCCTTCTGCCAGAAGTGAAATCCTTGTGCACAAGTAGTCTTGTCTGTCCCGTGTGTGCATATTACCCTTTCATATTCAGTATACTTAGTATTATCATGGTCTGGGTTTTGTTTTGATTTTAGAAAAGATATGCTGGCTTACTGGCTGCTCTGTTAGAGGCAGAGTATGAGTGGCAAACTGACAAACTGTGAGTTTTGATAATGAGTCTGTACTGATGTAGAGTAGATTTATAACTGATTTAATGATTTGGCTTGCAGTGTTAAAGTTACAGGTGAATTTAAGGTTATATAAACTCGGCTTAAAATCGTATCTCTGTGGAATTTTAACGTCGGTTTGACTAAATTACTTGTAAATATAACTTGGAATAACTGGCTTGAGTATTGCTGAATTCCATGCAAATGAGCAGGCACATTGGGTTCTTTGTCCTTTTCAGCAGCACACCTCAAGGAGATCTTGAATGAGCACGTGGATGAGAGGATGAGTGTTTGTTGAGTATCTAGTGTCATGCTGGTATGGTATCTGGCAGGCTTTCCTTTGCAGACAGGGGGTTTTTTTTAATACTTGCATACTGTGTATTCTCTCAGAGCTGAATGCTCTCCCAATTCATATAATAATTCAGGTGGATGTCTTACATTGTTTTTACTTCGAATCATGTGAGTTTTTCAGGACCTTGGCTTCTTTTTTTCACCACCATTAAAACTGCACTTTCTGGTAGTTTTCATTTCTGTCTGCGGGCTGTTTCGTATTGCACCTTTCACAAAAATAATGCGGTTGTTATCCACTAGATTTCAGCACCTCACATGTCAAAGTAAAACTGTTGTTCTGCAAACATCTTATAATTTAGAATTCAGGCTTTGACTGAATCCATGAATATTCTCTGCTATTTTTGCCTTGAACTATGCAGTTCAAAAGATATTCCAACAAATGCATGCTATCCGCAAATCTTTTACACTGTTGGAAAGGGAATATTCATGTCTGGTTTTTTCCAAAGCAGAGGAGTTGGTTATTTATGAAGCTTGTAATTCAGATGAAGTATTTAGCAGACAATGTCCAAGTCTACATACAAAAATGATAGCATCTTTCTTAATATATGTAGAGGTTTGCAGGATGGACACCACGCATCTTATTATCTGAAAAATCTTACAAGATAAAGCTTTGACAAATGATTCTTCAGAAGGCAATGAAATATTGCTCTTTCAGGAAGAGAAGATATATTTTGAATGCCACATCTAGCTTTTGCATTTCATGTGGGTACAACAGAGTGTAGAAGTAATTCTTCACTTATAGTTTCATTTTCCTAAGCTATCCACTATCTACTATTCCACTGTCTTAAAATCTTTTTGCCAACTTACCTCTGCTTCCTTGTTATTTGCCTTGAAAAAATTCCTATTCTCTGTTTAAACTCCTGAATTAAAAAGCATACATCTGGATGATAGGTCAATGTAGTGAAGAATTGTATTTCTTTGAGTTTTTTCTTGTCTTGGTTGTCATTGTTTTATGACTGTACAATGTGTAGCATGATTCATGAAACAGTAAAGATTCCTTGCACAGTCCTAAGTGACATTAAAAGTGATACTGTTAAAAATTATGAATATGCAAAATCTTTGGGAGGAAAAAAAAGGTTGTATATTTACTTCTCTAAAGCAGTTTTGACCGCTCAGAAATCCATGATTATATGCTTTGGTGACTTAAGAAAAGTTAAGTGAGGATATTCTGATATTTATGGAGTAAAACCACCCAAGTTACATTTTGAATTGTGCATTCGTGGCCAGAATTTGATCGCTAGTAGAGAATGGCTGTAGGTGGTACTATCTGTATTTAGCAGTGTGGAAGCTGCTTTGATGCTACTTCTTTGATGTAGAAATTTGCTTTACATTTCTTTGGGTTTAAAAGTATTTTTTCATTTCTTTCAAGACTGAGTTTAATAGACATTTCATGGGGAGCATTTTTGTGAGGAAAATAATTTAGGCTATGCTTAGGTGTAGAGCTAATTCAGAGTATTCTGGTGTCTTCCGGAATTTGCAGGCAACCTAAAGCATTATCTCAGTGATGAGAAATCTGAAAACATAACGAGATTGTTGGTTTAAATACCAGCACCTTTATATCTACTTGCAAGTTACATTAACAGAACTGCCTGACTAGTGTACTTCTCTGAGTTCTGAATTGGCTACTACATTCCTGATATAGCTGCAAGTTGCAGCTTCCAATTATTTATATGAGAGAACTTTTCTGGTAACTTCTGTAAAGTAGTTTTGTATCACCACAAAAATGTGGGATACATCAAGTAGAAGAAATAGGCAGCAGCATAGGGTAATAAATCTCTCATGAAAAAATTTAGTTTTTTATATAAATGAAATTGCTTTTGAGTTTGCAGACTGTCATACTTCTGTACTAAAAAAAAAAGTCATAAACTATGCCCCTTATTTTATTTTTTTCTTTGAATTCCTAGGGATTTGGGTTTTCAGTTACACTTGCTCCTTCCATGCCAGAACATGAAAAGGGATGGGGCAGGTGGAGAGAGAAGGGGATGCTGCATAGAAGTGAATTTTTTTCTGTTTTTAAGAAGAATGCGTAGAAAAAGTTTTAGTTTGTGTTTAAACACTGGCAAAAAGGACTTCTGGGAAAGCAGACGTGCTATAGCAGATCACCATAGTAATTAGTATCAGCCAATGAGAAAGGTCATGGTTGCTGGTTTAGGGCAACACTTAAGAAGGGAGAAGGATTTAAAAAGATGGCTATAATTCAGTTTCGGCTGCGGGGGAAGAAGGTCAAACCAAGAACTTAATATGTGAATGTGTGTCCAAAAGCAACAAGGAAGACCTTGCCAGTTCAGTAGTTCTTGAAATGCTGGTGGATGTGGGGATTCTCTGGAACATAGATTTTTGTCTTGTTTTGGAGTTGCTGCCCAGATTCTGTTGGTGAATAAAGCAAAACGTACTTGGAACTAATTTCTAAGCAGTAACTCCTTTAAGTTTGTACACTTTAATTCTTTTCCTTCTTGCACAGTGTGACAGTGAATGAGGCTGTGCGTGTGTAAAGGAACTTGTCTTAGCAATGGTCTCTTTCAGAGACCATGTATGGGTAAAGCAGTTCGGCTGGTTCAGCTCCTGCTCCTCCCTCTCGCAGAGCTGAGCAGAATCTCTTCTGCTGAAACGGTTGTTCCACTTTCTGCTTTCTATATTTGTCCAGCAGCAGCACACTGGATAACTAAGCAGTATGGCTGGCCTGGTGGGCATTTGCTGAGCAGAATTGAGAGCCAGGGCTTACAGTCTCTGTTACATCCGTCTGTCTGTCTGTCTGCATCTCTGGGGAGGACTGGAGTTCCAAGTGAAAGGTGATCTGTTTGTGGATGTTGTTTTTTTGTAAAATGCAGTTCATTCAAATTTAGGAGTCTAGGGACAGGGAGCAGAGGAGGGAAGGCAGTTGTCTTGCAGGGACAGTATGTGTGTAGTGAATGGCAGTGGCATCAGAAGGATACAGACAGATTTAATCTCCAAAAGAGCTGCTGTATTCTGGGATGAGGATTTCAATCTCCCTTCCTGCTTTGGGGTGTGATTAGCCAGGGCCTGTATCTTTCCATAAAAGGTCTGTTGTCACTGTCTGCCTTGAAGATTAATGAAAACTAGATCCTGTCCTGGAAGATCTGAGTGGTGTCTTTGCTTGTTATGGGCAATGGGGATTAATGAGGAGCTAGACCCTGCCCTGCCTAGTTGGGAATCAGGAGTTGGTATTGAGGGATGGGGTTTGGGGGAAATACCTTGTTAGGAAGAACTGGAAACTTGTAGCTAAGACTTTCCTGACTGTGTGCTTGTGTAAACTTTGTATTAAGGCCCTGCACGCATTGGGATGATGACTATTCACAATTGCTTTTTGAAGGAGTAGATCAGGTGAACAAATAGTACAGAAAGTCTGTTAGCTGCTGGTAGTGAACTGTTCTTTGAGTAGCAGAAAGGTGCTCGAAATTGTGGCAGCAACTGGATACACCATTAACATTGGCAGTAATTTTTTTGAGTAAGAGAAAGAGGGAAAGGGAGAAATAGTTTGTTTGAGAATACTGTCCACTTACAAATTCTCCTGCCTTTTGAATATCTATGCAAATAGGCATCAGGCCTTTTGGTTATGGAATTTGAGCAAGGAAAACGTTGTTTCAGTTGCGAAATAGAAGTCGGCATCTTGCTAAAATCATTCTTGAGGACCATATTCCATAAACTCAGTCTGAATTATTTTTCTTTCCTACCACTGCAGTGTCTTCAGTGTATATCCTCCTGAGAAAGCTGTGTGTCTTGAATTTGGAAGAAGCAAATTTTAGTGGCACATTGGTGGCTCTCAGCTGCCTGGCAATATCTGAATCGCACTGATGTCTGCAGGCAGGGACCTGTGACAGAGGGTCATCTTCTTGAACGGCTTGAACTCAAGCAACTTTGTTGTGTGTCTGTTTTCCAATCATTCTTTCTTTAATGGGGACACACTGCAATAATTGTTCTGTGTTCATCTGGAAAACCTAAGAATATGCAGCTTCTGGGATGCTAAGCTTGTTGCTTTAAGTGTCTTGACGTTTTTCCTAATTCTGGCATCCTCTGCCAGAATTCGGCCTGCTGCCTGTTTTTCTTCCCACTTTTCCACTTCCTGACTCCTTAGTTGATATCTTTTCATTTGTATGAGTTACCAGTGAAAGGTAATTCTTGGTACTGTTCGGTGCCGGTGGTTGGGATTTTGTAATTCCTCTACTTTGAAGTGCTTTTTGGTAGCATACTTACCTTTTTTTTTTTTTTTTGTAGTCTTGTAGCAGGAATATGATTAGGCAGTCACAAAGGCCTCTTGGAAGTGCACTATTGCATGTTTAAAAAATACTGTGTCCATTCTGTGAAAGATGTCATGATAAATGGGTAGAACACTGAATAAACATATTTGCACCTAGGGCATTGAGTAGATGAAAGATAGGCTATAGGGTGGCACTAGGGAATTTTAATCTTACCATTTTGTAAGAATCTTCCTGAAGGCAACATATAAGAAAGTGACATTGTTCAGACCTAAGATAAGCTGTCAAGACAGGAAATCTTATTTGCCAAATATACTATGAGTTTGGGTAATCCATTCTAGATTGGCTGTGTTACCCTGTTTGCAGAAAAGATTTAATCAGGATTGGAGACAAATGAAAAATTAACTTCTGTCTGATGTCCTTTGAAGGTACTGAAATTCTACAGGTAGGGATAATTTTTTATTTTCTTCTTGCCCTATTTTATTTTTTACAAAAATAATTCTGTTTTTTTAATGTCATAATCATGCAGTTGAATAATAAAGTTAAGTTAAGACTGGAAATGTGGGAAGATTATGGGAATTTGGAATTAAGTCCAGTGTTCATTTGAAATTAATGAAACTTATAACTGCTGTTGGAAAGCAATTACAGGTATTAAACTCCAGGAAGAATAAATGAAAGTTAAAGAATATTTACTTGTGATTTTAAAAAGCTGAATCATATAGTTTAATCAAGGATAGTGAATGCTATGTCTTTAAATATCAGATACAGTCCACTGACAAAGAATTGGGACAGTAAAGGTGATTATATGGAAGAGCATGTATGTGCTTCTTAGAAGTATAATGGTTTTTTAACAGAAGCAGTGGAAGCCTTCTTTGTCACTTGAGGCCTTTAGAAAGAATTAATCAGTAGAGAATTAATGATGTGAAATTCAGCACCTAAATCTGAGTATCTAGTTCCATGAGTAATTTAAATGAGCATCTGCCAGTATTGCTCTGAAAGTATCGTGCCATCTTTGTGTTTTTCGCTTCCTTTGTGCCACTAAGACTATGTGTGGTTGTGCAGTGAATTCAATCTGGGAGCATGCTTGGATTAAAACTATTATATTCATGTTGTTGTTGGTAGCCTTAATCACACCTTGCCCATTTCCTTTCTCAGGCTTGTTATACAGAGGTGGGGATGGATAGCTGGTGAGGAAAGAGTTGTGCACTATTCTTTTGGCAAGAGCATCAGCTTAAATTGAATCTACAGTAGGAATATCTTGATCTATTCTGTTTCTGGAGAGCTGTACCCAGTCCTCTCTGTAATATAACCCAAAAAAATTAAGTAAGAATTGTTTACCTGTGTTACCTACTATGGCACATGTAATTTGGTTCTCTACTGGGAAGTACTAAATGTTGTCTTAATATACTTCATGAAGGCGGTATTTGATACACACTGTGTTTGATACTGCTGTACAGAGAAGCTTGCTGTTCATCTGGGAAGAAATCAGTGAGCTTTTCTGATGTGAGGACAGAGAGAAAATAATGTGCCACATATACTCTCCCTGAATCAAAACCTTATATGTGACAGTCTAAGGTACTTCCAGAATTTAGGTACAAGGTATAGCAACCATGAGAATCCAGCAAGATATGTGAGGATTTTATGTCTGTTTTGACTCCTCATGCAGCCAAAACTGTATTTATAGCACTTGTTTTTGCCATAAAGTTTCTGGAATCTCCTTCTGCTAGCAGTGGAAACCAGCTGATGTTATACTGTGCCTTCCAGGAAAAGTGAATGGAAAGAATTGATGGATAAGTGTGTAAAGTGAAGAACATCTGAAAATACGTGCGTAAGACTTCAAGCAAGTACTGACTCTGGTTCTTGGCAAAGTGCATTGATACTCTTTATCCTTCTCCCCTCAGTCTAAGATCAGGTTGCGGATCCAGCAGGGAGGGTTTCTGAGGCCTTGGGAAGAGAAAGGAGCAAGCAAAGCTGTGCTGGCACGAGAGTCAGTGAGCATCAATCACCGGAGAGAAGCAGCCTGGAGAGGGTGCTTCAGGGTCACAGAGTGGGCCATAAGGGTAGTTTGTGTATTAAAAGGCTGCTGATACCAGTAGGAAAAACATTCTATTAGATGTTCATAACTAAGAATGAAAGCTGCTTCAGACAGGGAAAAGTTAATTTAAAATGTGACATCACATTTGTGAATAGTAGTCAGACAAATAATGGTTCAAGGTGCTGCATGTGTTTATACATTCATGTGTTTTCAGGAGATTGTAAATTAATGCAGATTTTTTTGTTTTTTCTGTATTATTTACAGTTGTTTGTGTGCTTTAGGTACTATATAAAGATAATGAAGAGGGTAGTAAATGTTGCAAAAAAAGAAATTGAAGTATATACAAATGATGCTAAAAATGATGACAAATTGGAAACCTTCAGAGCTGGAGTAGAAGCTCAGTAAGAACTGCTTTACAGTGAAATGGTTAGATTTTATTAAATTTTTTAATAAAAGTCGGGACATTCCTAAGTTGATTTTCCCACAGAAACGCCAGCATTTGCCTCTTAAGAAAAATGGCGTGAAATACTTTTTAAAGCTTCAGCTCTACACACCAATATTAAGTCTCTTTAAATGTTAGTGAAAACTGTCTGCTGTTGAAAGTGATTTGAATCAGTATTCATTTGTTATAATAGAGCAGTGACTTCAATTCTTTGCAGATGTAAATGAGTGTAATTTGAGACTATCCATTTACTGCTACAAAGGGTTTGACCATGTACCTGTTACAAAATAAAGATAAAAATAATTGAGCATATTTTTACTCTTTGGTTTGCAGGCGTGGCAATGGCAGATTCTGCACGGTAGAGTTCATGGCAAGTATTTGTCTAATATAAGCCAAGCAAGACGCACATACAAGCTTAAGGTAAATCAGTCTTTCTTAGTTGTGCTTCTTTGAAATAAAATATAAGTGATTATACGTAAACATTTTGCAAATACAGAATTTCAGGCCTACTCAGAATTTTGCATCCAGATTAATTCTGATCTTTCAAAATTGGGACACCTCAAAATTATTTTCTTCTGAAACTGGCAGTAGATGCTGGAAACGACCATGTGCACTGTGTCCTCTTTTAGTATTTCAGGTGTGATAATACAGAATAGTGATTGCACTTGAGGATCTTTTTTCTCTGCATTTGAATCTATTCCCTTTTGTGCAATCAGAAGAAAGTTATGTAAGTACCTTGAATTTTTAACACAAAGCTGTGCAAAATGCATCTGTCTAATCATTGCACAGGGATGATTTTCCCATCAAAACTTTTTTACTTTACTTTTAATGATAGGAAAGTGAAAGTGTTAGTCTTGTGGCTGAGATGGATGAGGTTGTTAAAGTTCAGCTAAAGTTCAGTTGCTTCTAGGAGTAGGTTCAGTGGTTAAACTGAAAATATTGTTTCTGTTCACTAAACCTCAATCTTCTACTCAAAAGAAGATATAAAACTGCTACATTTGATAGGTCTTGCTGCGGTGTGTACAGTATCCATAAAGCAAAACATGAATGCATGTTTTCTAAATATTTCGAATCTTCATTCAAAAAGTAGATGATATGTTGCTTTTGTTTTGTATTTGTAACTTGTGATATATTTTGAAAGTCCCTTAATGCCATAATCTGGATGGAGATAGCAAGCTTAAATCTTTTGTTGGTGAGATTCTTTGGGTTTTATTAACAGACAGATGTTTTGTGGACATTTTTTTGTGAAGTTGTTTACTAGGTTTTCAACTGAGATGCAACTGTAACAGCGTGATGATATTTTCTTATCAATACACTCTGTCACTAGTTCTCAAAATACTTTTTCACAAAATAAAAAAGATTATAATATTATGCAAATGGAAACTCTTAGTACCAAAAAGTGACTTGTCAAATGCTATTTAACCCATAGTTAATATAACTGATATCTTCTAAGTCCCAGTCTCATGTTTTCAACAGTAGATCATAGGATTGTTTTGCGTTCTTAAAGTGTGTCTCTTGACCCTTTCATTATGGGTTGTGAGGCTTAATGATCGGTCTTGGGAATGTTTGGGCTGTAATTGCTGACTGGGCATGGAACAGACGTTGCAAATATGGTCAGCATGCCAAGTGTTAAGTATTTTATGATGTCCTGGTTAGAGGAACTTGAAGCATAGCATTTTAAATGTTTAACTCTCTTTTCTTTTTGTCTTAATCTGCAGTAGTCCCAAAATGTGCACCTCTTCTCTTCATTCTGTTCTTACTATATATTAAAAAAAAATTACATTCTTATAGTGGAACATACTGTTGTGAGTAATTCAACTGGTCTACTTGCTAACTGTACAGATTGCCTGCTAACCTGTATGCCTGATAGTATTTGTGCTGGCAGCACTGGGGAAAACAGTACTCAAGAGCTCTGTCTGCAAAAATGAAGTGAGCAGGCAATGAAGTAATTGGGAGCTGTGGCCTCGTGGTGAACACGTGACTCCTGGTGCTGTGAGGTTTGGGTGGTGTAAAGATGGCAGTAGAAGGGCATTTCTCTGATAAGAAAGTAGGACTGCTTCCGTGGTGAGGTTTTTATGCTGCAAGAGCTTCTCCTCACTTATCTCTGTTGTCTTGCTTCCTGGTAAGTAAGAGTTACTAGAAAATGACACACTTTGTGTGGGTTGTGGCCTAAGCTGTATAGAATTGAAACTTATCTGATTTGTATAGGCTTCTCTGTTCATACTCTGACTAGTGCACTTGGCTCCGTCACTCTGTGATGCATTGTTATATCCCTCCTTTACTTCCTCCAAAGAAATAGTTCTTTTTATATTTTCAAATTTTTGTTATTGGTCATATTGGTACTTAAAAATACGTAAATCTGCAGTGAGCCCAGACTGAATGCTGATTTATGTGAGAAACTGTTGACGCCAGGATATATCTGAGGTTGAGCCGTGTGGTCTGTTTTATCTGTTAGCCTCTTTAATTGCCATTGGTAACCTGGACATCCCATAAACATTAGTTCCTGGAAAGTGTAATGAGAAATCAGAACAAACTAGTCTAGACAAGTGGTGACTGTGACAGTAATGTCATTGATCAGAATCCATTAAATGATCTGGTATTCTCTTAGATGGTCCTGGGTGCTGGTGAGACTGAAGTTTTGCCACTTAGTATCAAAGTAGCATCCCTAGACTTACTGGGCTCATATCCACTGTCTAGTACTTAGTGGCTAGAGCCACTTGTTTTCATTACCAGCTGTAATTCTATTTATATTATATTGCGTATCAGAAGTTACATCCGTTCATCAGTGAGAGTATATTTTGTCACCCTTAGATCTGGCAGGGCTAAGTATTAAATCGACGTTTTAAACCTTTGGTTTTCTACATGGAGTTGTCAGGTGGTGTCCTAGTTCCTCCCAGCTTGGTACAGTAGTTGAAAATGACATCTGTACTCAGATGCAGCACTTCAGTCAGGGGGCAACTTCAGGAAAAATCTTAGCAAAAGCCATGATAAGATGTCTCAATTCATGCCTGTTAAGTGTTTTGCTGACCCCACTAAGAGCTTACACTCATGCAACTATGAAAACAGTTGGCTGTCAGCATCTAATGCTGGGCTGGGGAGGATCTAATTTGCACAAGAGCTTTCTGCCACGTCAGTTAATTACAGAAATGGCTGTGTTGCGCTGGTTGCACACATTGTATACCTTGATCTGGCATATCCAAGTCCCAGTTTCTTCTGAGAAAAAATACAGTTGTCAGATTCTTTGGCCTTTGATTCAAGTTTGTCTGATGTATAAACTTGGATAAATGATTCAGTGTATTTATGTTCTGCATGCAATTAAATGAACCATTATAGAACAATTTATGATTTAAGAACATTCTCCCAGGCTTTCTGCAGGTGGTTGTCAGATTTGCTGCTTGGTTTTTGAAGTTTTTATTGTCTTGGATTTTGCCTTTGATTCAATGAGGTGTATATTTTTTCCCAAAGGTGTCCAAGAGTTATGGGTTCCTCTGGCTATGTTAGCTGCACTTTTGGTTCCTTTGAAGTTTTAAATTAATTCATTAGAGTGAATTAATGGCTACATGTGCGAAGGGAATATTTTCTTTTTAACATAAAAAATTTGTTTTTATAGATATTCTTAAGCATTTACAAGATCAAGAAATTGTGTATTTCATTTTTTTCTGAAAGCTGATTACCAAAGGAGCAAAACTTAGCATATATGACAACTTTCATAGGGTTTAAATATCTGGCAAAAATTTGGTTTAAAAGAAACAGAAGAAAAAAACTGTATGTTTTGAAGGCAGGTCTGTTAGCAGGAATCTGAGACCATTTTTTTGGCCATAAACAAATATCTTGTAATTAAACTTCAAAAAGCAAAGGAATGTGGGTGAGGTGGAAGGAGGTGTCCTCAGGTAACATATTTGCCTGACTCACTAGCTGGAGCTTCATAATTCAGAATGCTGTTGTGAAACAGACCAAAAATAAATATGTAAAGTGTTCCCTTAACAATAGTCAGTTTTCACTAATATTCTAGAAAATATAAATTCATAATTTTGAAAATGCACATTTCAAATAACTGAGTTGTGTTTGTCAGGATTCATGATTGATTTTTATTGTTCTTAACAAGTATTATAAGAAAATTAATTTTGTTCTTGTGTTTAGGATTCTTTTTTGCTTTAGAGGCTATGGTACTTTGATAAATCAATTGAACAAATAGAAAGAAATTAGAACAATTGAAAATTACTACAATTACTACAAAATAGCAATTGAAAATTTTTGAGATCTCCCTTTGGAAAAGAGGGCATAAGACATGATGATGTGTATATTACATGAGACAAGTATATTACAAGGCAAGTTAGAAGAGGATGTGGATCACTTATCCTCATTTATTAATAAATAATAGAACAAAGGTTATAAAGGGGCCTGCAAAGTAGCGAAAATGTGGGAGCACAGATAGCTTTGTGTAATTTACAAAAAAAAATGAAAGCCACTCCACAACTAAAAAAAATCCAAAGATTATAGTTAAATATATCTGCTAGTTTGTGTTGTGGGTCAATTACCGAGTTTGCAAAAAGAGAGCCGTGAATCATGGAGTAGCATCCCCTATTTATCAGGTGCTAGTACAGAAAATCTGTATGGTTCCTGGTTGATGATTTGCTTAAGATGTAGAAATCACATTTTTTCCTTGAGTTGTTAATTCTTTGTGGTCTTTGTGTTCCCTGATTTGATGCATTTCCATTTATACAGTCTTACATTAGAGTTCCCACCTGCAGGTTCATGGTCATCCATTAGGGCTGCAGCTGTCAAAATAATGGGATACAGGAGTTTAGGACTGTGGGTACTGCTGTTGGTAACTGCTTCTGTTGTGGCAGTCAAAAAGCCAGACAGGTAGGATAAGTCCACTGAATGTTATTAGGGAGCTTTAAGACTTCTGTTTTCAGCCGTGTTGCATTGCAGTCCTTTCTTTTGCCCCTTCTAATCTATTCTGTATTTTTGAAATATGCAGCTTCAGGTTTGAGTCTAATGGGGGTAGTCAGCACCTCGTGATGACTTCTGTTTTTAGAAATATGCTTTACTTTCACAGTCCTCAGTGTTTTATAAGATGGAGTTCATGTTGTAGTGATTGTTGCTATCTGATTTTAACTCTGGAGTTCTCAATATCTGTTTTTTCCTTATCTTTTAGACTGAAGACTGGAACGGCAAGAGGGAGGTGCATAGCTGCAGGTATGAACCAACTACTGTTTGTATCCCTCATTTGTGTATTGGATCTTCCTTTCAAATGTTTAGAGAGAAGTTGTTTTTACATTCAGTGATGAAAGCAGTCATTTTCCACTGCAGTGAGCAGTGCTCCCTGAACCTTAAACTCTGCAGTTTCCTGCCTTTGTACTGCTAAAGGGGGTTGGGAGTGTTAACGGTTTAGTACTGTTAGTACCAAGTCAGTAGGCATCTTTAACTCCATCTGTAATTTAATAACTTTAGAAACATAACTGCAAAGTAGAAATGCACGTCTTCTTAGTAATTTCTTGACCAGAGCAAATCTACAGTATTCTGTAGTGCATGAAACTCTAAAGGTGAGTATTAGTGTAATAACTCCTCTAGGCTGAGACAAATCTGATTATGTGTAGCGGAATAGGAACTTAGTCTAGTGTGAAAATGCTTGGATCCAAATGCAAGGATCTTCTAGTGCAGTTTTCTTAATGCTAGAAGTTCAGTAAGAATATAGTTTCACGTGACAGCTGAGACAATTGCCCCTTCCTTACTGAGTTTCCAGGCCTGTGTCCTTTGGTTATGCTTGGTTCTCATGGTCGTTTGCATGGCAGACAAAGTCAGCTTGACAACCCAATAAACAGCTCTTCTGTGATCACATCGTTAGTTCCCTGGTTTAGGAATTTGGAATGATTTACTGTGTGGTCAGAGAAGTACCAAAAGAATAGATCAGACTGTTTGGAACTGTGTACCTTAAGAGTTTCTGTTCACTTCTGATGACAGTTGACCTGTAACTGCTGTGTTAAGTAACACTGTCATGATCAAGTGTGGTGATTTTTGCTTTTCTGGTTAATCATCTCTGCCATGACAGAAAGATTGTGTGCTTTGGTTTGGACAACCAGGGAGAGTTGAGTTTTTATATTGTCTTGAGGAAACGGTTGTTTTCTACTGTAGATAGACATTTGCTACAGTTTGCATAAATACATTGGAAAGGATTTAGTTATGTCTATATCAGACAGAAAAACAAATTTGTCTTTAAAGTGCAGGATATCCTGCCTCTCTATATGTTGCTCATCAGGGTAGAAAGATCTAAAACTGGTTTAAGAAATCCAGGAACACCTTCATTTTTTAGAGAATTGGTGATTGACCTCTGTGTTTGGAAGTACCAGTTTGAGGGCAGTTGTGTCCAGGCATTGTGTGTGTTGCAGAACACTCAACTTCTTTCCTACATGACTGGTGCCTTGTACCTTTGCCCTTCCTACTCCTTTGCGGCTCCATTAGGACCATACAGAAGATTGGAAGGAGAGAATACTGGTCCTTGTTTGTGGGTTTTGTCTGAAGAGTTTGCATCTTTTGAGACAGACTAATCTGATTAGGCCTAGTTTTTCAAACTCATGGGATTCTGCCAATTGCAAAACACAGGTCCAGAATCCATAGATCTGGATTACTTAAATAACGAAATAATCAGATTATTTAGATAGCAAAGTAATCACAAAGTTTCTGGTTGATGAAAACAAGTCACTTCTATTTGCTGCAAGATCCATGATTTCCAGCAAAATAAAGTTGAGTTCATCTATCTAAATGTGAATGTAGAAAGGTGTCCAAGTGAAAGAGAATGGAGTCTTGAACATCTGATAATGGTATATGAAATTGTTTGTATACATTTGTTTACATTTCATACCCAGTATGAAATGCCTCTTATGATGATTAACTCTACAGAGATATATCAGAATAAAACTGATGGCATTCTGCGCCTGGTCTGGTACAGAGAAAAAAATTGAGGAGGGGTCAGCTTTGCTTTGAGATAAGGAATCAATCAGCCTTTGAAATAGCGCTTGATTTTGTTCCCCAGTTTTCTCGTAGATGCTATCTTGAACCAGAAAAGTTTTTGAACAGAGAGTTTACTCAGAGATTCAGGATTTTTTCTTGTGTTTAGGCATTTATATGCCACACTTTGCCAAAGCAGATTAAACAGATATTCTGTCAAATAATATTGTCCTACCAGTGCCTTATGAGCACTGACAGTTTCAAGACTGAGGAGCTCCTACCTTTGTATTGACTCTTGTCATATCCACATTTACCATGCTGGTATTCTGCTGGAGGACAAAAATGCCTTTGTAGAAAGCACTGTAGGATTCATATTATTTTGCTGTCCTTCCCCTCTTCGAGGATCATCCTCTTGTTTCCCTGAAGGTAAGCTCTAATGAAAACTCCATTGAGACACATTTGTAAACATGTTGTGTAATGAAGGATAGCACCTTACCTGTTTTTACTTGAAACATGTATGTGTTCAAATAAAATTTCTGCAGATCTGAGCTCCTTCCGAAGTGGAAGCCTTTCACATGGAGATAAAATGGGCAGTAAAAGATTGCAGATTGTTAAAGGACAGTCATAGAACCTTTAAGGTTGGAAAAGACCGTTAAGGTCATAGTCCAGCCATTAACATAACACTGCCAAGTCTTCCTCTAAAGCTGTCCCTAAGCATCTACACATCTTTGCTTGCATTCACAGGGATACATATCCCATTCCCATCTCCACTGTCCTCATGGACAGTACTGGTGCTATGCCTTTGCAACCTCATGCCAAGAGCCATGACTTACTGTGTTCCAAGGTGGTGCTCTACGTAGTAATTATTGCAGCGATTATTGTTCTAACTGCATAGTGTGCTCTCTTGGAAAGCCCTTGTCTGGGTTACATTTGAAATTTCTTCTGATAACATGCAACAAAAAGCTGTACTTTGGATAAAATGAAATGAGAGAAATAGTGACTTTTTGCAATATAATATTAACTGCATCTGGTACTATTAGTAGAAACAATTTGAGATTAAAGGCTGCTGTGGCTGTTCTGATGGCTGCAAAGGACAATGAAACATGCTGCTTTTAGTCCAGAAGGTCTCTTGAAACTTAACAGAAGAAGAAAAAAGACTTGATCAGAAAAAATTTTAAAGAGGTCTGACTGCTATTCTAGACATTTCAGTAAGGAGAGTAATAATATGCAGTTTATTCCTGTAAGATAACACATAATATGTCTTAAGGAAAAAGGTAACTCTGACCAGTTCTTACTTTAAGGTTTTTTACTTTACATGTGCACGAGGTGTGTTGCTTGCAAAAAACTTTCAGGCATTTTTGATTCACTGAGGTTCTCTTGTAGGTTAATATAACAATCTTTGTACATGGTTTTGTCCTGGAATTGTTTAGCAGGTTCTGTAGTCTTCCCTGGGCGCAATATGCAACCACAAAGCAATTCTCTGTGTAAATGCAGTTGCTTTGCCCATTGTAATGGATCATGACATGTTTGGGCTGAAGACAAGCAGACTGTTCAGAGCTTTCCAGGACCTAGTGAATTTCCAGCTCCTTCAGATAAATAACTTCTGTCTCTCTTTCAGTGGCAGAAAACTACCTTAAAATGTGTAGTTGAGCCCTTAAAAATCTGGTAAATAGCGCAGAGATGGCAAAATGTTTGTTTCCAATGCATCTTTTTGACTAAGTACGGAGCTGCGGACTCCTATAATATGGGAAAGGATAGCAAAATACAGTCTTATCTGAAACCAGATTTCTAGGTCTTGTGTTTGTATTTACAAAGTAAAAAGATTCAAAGATAATCAAAGATAATAAGTTTTCTATTTCATAGAATTGCTTGCAGGATTGTTTCTTGCACAAAAAGATAAAATAGCTGAAGACAAACTTCTGACCTTTCTTAGGAAAGGTCATTTCTGTAAGCTCAGAGGCGACATCTGGGGAGAGAAAGAGGACAAAGACACTGTAAGTGGGATCTGTACCTAACCCGAAGGGCAAGATTGCTTCCAAACCCTATGTTCTTACTCTTTTCTACTGAAGATTTAAGCCTCGTAGTGCAAGTGTGATTTGCCATCTCTATTTCTGTGTGTCTCAGAGTCTGAATTCAGTCAATAAACAAAGAGTGCAAGGAGAAAACTCTCAAATCTTGCTGCTGCCTTAAATGTTCCATCCTGTTGCCTTTTAGTATTTCCCTGTCCTTCCAGAGGGTAGAAATGCATGTCCTCACTTCTTATACTCATTTCCTGCCTCGTCTCCTGTTGTGTGTCATACAGCTGCCTTTATTTCCTCTTACTATTGTTGTGACAAGCCACTTTTCCTACTGTCTCAAGAAGTTTTTCTGTCTACAGTGCCAAAGTGTCTACATGGCATTAAGGTCTCTTAGGTACTTAAGGTTTTCATAGTTTGTCTCTTGCAAGATACAAGCATTATTATGTTCTAGCACTGTGATTATAAAAACTCAAAATGCTTCTCAAACTATGTCTGGTGAAATCTTGGCATATGTTTGAGAAACCCCACAATTTTAGGCTGACATTTTCTTTTGCATACCTTCCTGTAAACCTTAAGCAGTACCTGAAATTAGACATTTCACATCTATACGCACACACACAAAAAAAAGCAATCCACAACCTACAGGTAAGGATAAAAGGAATTTAATTTTTTTACTTGTGTTTGTTATTGTTGTTTTTAATGTACTAGAATGAGGGGAAGAAACCTATACACATCTGCTTTAGAAGCAATTGCCCTGGATACATCAATGCTTCTTCCTAATATCAATTATTAACTGTAAAATGTCTTGCAAAGAGGGTTAAACATGTGATGTTTACTCCTTGTCTGTGATTTGCCAAAATTAATTATTCTAGGGAACCTGCATTAAAGCTTGTTGTTATCTGTTCTGCAGGTGCAGATGTTATAAGAGGTTGCCTGGCATTAATTGCTCCCAGTTCAAGATTTAGTCTTTTGGCAATTTTTTTGTGTGCTTCCATGCTTCATGTCTAATAACTTTCATACAGTGTCATCTCAGCCCAACCTTTGTTGTTTTCTTTGCATCACAGTAAATCTTACTGTGTCATGTGTTTTAAGTTCACCTTCTCCATTCCCTTAGTCTGAAAAAGGCAAGGAAATATGCAAGATAAAGAAAACAATTTATCTGGGAAAACCAGAAATTTAATATAAATTTCAGATCACTATTCTGGAGGTCATAATTGGCAACTTTAATTACAAAATCAGAGCTAGCAGAAGAAAATATCTTACAGTATAAGGGAAAGAAAACAACCCAGGTACCTCTTCTTATTTCTGTGAAGATTAATGGAAGTGTGTAATGTATCATTGGGGAACAGGTATAAGAAGGAGATTACTAAACACCAAAGAGAAGATGGGGCTTCTAGGAAACTATCTTAATTTGAAGATTTTTACTTATATGGGCATATTTTTAATTGAATTTACTGTGTTAATGTAGTAGACTACTATCCTAGTGCTGTACAAGTACTCTCCTTGAAAGCAGGGTGAGCAGATAGTGGCTGCCTTTGGAAAAAGTCCATGTGTACTAAATTAAGTTGTCTTCACTCTGTAAATAGCACTATTGCACACTGAGATACTTGAAGTTCTTTGGAAGTTCTGTCTTTGTGTAAGAAAAAAATTAAATAGATACAGGTTCTTGAAATAATAGTCGTGTTACACCTCAAAGTAATGCTTTGAAGGCTATCAGCTTGCATGTTGCTCGTTGACAATAGGGTACTGAGAAACTTTGTGGTTGGAGATGGGGTGTTTTAGGTCACTGTCAGGAGATGGTCTCATGGGCCAGTCTGTTCCATTTTTTTTTCTCTCTTTGGTCCTGCCTGTGCAAGCCTTTTTCAGATCATCACTGAAGTAGCAGACACAGCTGCAGTGGGCCAAGCACTGGGTTAGCAACCTCATGCTGCTGTGTTAGCTGACAGCTGTGCACTAAGAAAGTAAACCTCAGGGTAGCATTGTGCAGCTGTTCTACCCTAGAAAAGCAGATCATTGTCTACAGAGCTGTGGGTTGCTCACGTCACAAAATTCCACTACCCACAGCCCCGTCAAGATTCGCAGCACACTCCTACATCCCCTCTCAGGCAAGCAGATGAAGAGGCAGTGTATCAGGAGGCGATGAGAGGAAAATTGAACAAGTTTGTAGGCCACTGCCTTAAACATTGTAAACTTCATTCATATACTACAAGAGGGTCTTAAGACTGATAACTCAGCTTCTTCCATGTTCTTTTTAGATGTCCTATTGGTAGCAGTAACTGACAGAGCTGGACCTAGTTGTGGTTTGGGGTTTGTTGTTTCTGGGGGTTTTTGGCTTCTTGGCTTTGAACAGATGTTGTACCCTGTTTCCTGGTAGATAAGCTCTCATATTGCAGAGCTACCGTCTGCCATTTGGTGTAAGTTGTCCTCAGGAGTGAGCCAGATATTGAGCATATCACAGATTGAATTTGTTCCTCAGTTATGTGGTGGCATACTGAAAGCAATTGCAAGGCATTTTAAAAAGGAGGTAAAGTGTATAAACTGGTTGTTATCTGTACTGTCATGTTTCCTGAAGTCCAGATGTATGGGGTTTTGGGTTTTGTTTCTTGTGTAGTTTGGAGGGGGAGGGAGGAGGGGTGTTGGGGAGGGTTTAGTGTTACACCAATAATAGTTGAGCACTTTTAATTAGCATTTACGTAACATGTATAGTTCAGTTCTTGAGTAGCTTTAACAGGACAACTCTTCTTTTTTTTTTTACATAGTATTTTTTTATTTTGTCCCAACACCAATCCATAGGCATACTCCTGCTCTTCGGCGTGTTCCAGACCTATCTTCACCGTTTGCAGAGGCTGATAACCTATAGTGTTTGTTTTCACCACAAAACTGACTCAGTGATCTCTCGGCCTCTCTGGTTTTAGCTCAGAAGAACCCAACCTATTGTGGTTTGTCTGGTGGCCTCTGATGGGTCCCTTCCAAGTACTTGTCCAATTTGGTTTTCCATGCATGTAAGCTTATTGCATCTGCACTTTCCTGCCAAGGAGTTTCAAGAATCCACTACCCTGTGTATGAAGTACCATCTGCTTTCCTCCTCAGAGGACAAATGCTGTTGTATCAGTCACTAAGGTTTTGCTTTCTTAGCTGTGATTTGTAAATTGATTTGGAGCTACAAACTGCCTAAGAAGGTAATAGCCACACACAAGCTTTTACAAGGTTGTGCATTCATATGCATTCACTTCATGACTTGTTCTTTGAAGTAAAAGCAAGAGGGACACCTAGACTGCCCAGACAAATAATAAATATATGGCAGTCAAAGCAGAACTGTTTGGCATCACAGCGATACCAGTACCACCAGTACGCCAGTAACAGAAGGGAGCCTACAAGAAAGATGGAGAGACTATTTACAAGAACATGTAGTGACAGGACAAGGGGAAATGGCTTCAAACTGAAAGAGAGTAGGATAGATTAGATGTTAGGAAGAAATTCTTTACTGTGAGGGTGGTGAAACACTGAAACAGGCTGCCCAGAGAAGTTGTGGGTGCCCCATCCTTGCAAGTGTTCAAGGCCAGTTTGCATGGGGTCCTGAGCAACCTGATCTAGTGAAAGGGGTCCCTGCCCATGGCAGAGGGCATTGGAACTAGATGATCTTTAAGGTCCCTTCCAACCCAAACCATTGTATGATTCTATGCTCTCAGTGAAGTTCGTCTTCATGAGGAAGGCAGCCTTAGAGAACATGGTGCCGGTTATACACTCTGTTGGTCAGGTAAACCCAGAACCGAGAGGCATCTTTCAGGAGTTGGCTTCGTGATTAAAAACTATTGTCCCTAAACTTGAAAATCTGCCGACACATCATTCTGATCACATTATTTCCCTATGCTTTCCACTACACAACAAGCAACATGTTGTCCTCTTTAGTATATATGCCCCAACTCTCCAAGCTAACTCTGCCAAAAAAAGATAAATTTTATACCAACCTGCACCACCTTACCCAGAAGGTTCCCCCAGATGATAAGATCATTATCCTTGGTGATTTCAGTGCCAGAGTAGGAAAGAACTTTGAAGCCTGGAAAGGAGTATTAGGCAAGCATGGTGTTGGAAACTGCAACAATAGTGGACGCCTTCTGCTGGAATTCTGTGCGGAGCAGCAGCTCATCATCACCAACACTATCTTTCAGCAGAAAAATAGTCTGAAGACAACCTGGATGCATCCTAGATCTAAGCATTGGCACCTCCTTATGTCTTGGTGTGACAGAGAGATGTTCACGATGTCCATCATACCTGTGTGATGTCTAGTGCAGAATGCCAAACAGATCATCAATTTGTGCGCTGTAAACTTAACTTCAACCTTAAGTTCAAACCTAAAAGGGGTGGTATTCCAAGGAGGAGACTCCAAGTTAACAATCTTCAAACAGCTACAGTGAGAGACAGATTCCAGGCAAATCTTCTGCTATAGCAGAAGAACTTCTACCTGAAAGCCAGTGTGGTTTCAGAGCCAACAGGAGTACCGCAGACATGGTATTTATTCTCAGACAACTGCAAGAGAAGTGTAGGGAACAGAACAAAGGTCTCTACATAACCTTTGTTGACCTCACCAAGGCTTTCGATACTGTGAGCAGAAAAGGTCTATGGCAGATTTTGGAACGTTTAGGATGTCCCCCCAAGTTTCTTAAAATGATCATCTTACTCCATGAAGATGAGTCAAGTCAGTTATGGCGATGCACTTTCTGAACCCTTTCTAATAAAGAATGATGTGAAACAAGGCTGCGTTCTTGCACCAACCCTATTCACAGTCTTTTTCAGCATGATGCTCCAAAGGGCCACGGCAGACCTCAATGATGAAGATGGTATCTACATTCGATACCGTACTGATGGAAGCCTTTTCAACCTAAGGCGACTGAAGGCCCACACTAAGACCTTAAATCATCTTGTCCGGGAGCTGCTTCATGCTGACGATGACGCCCTCGTCACTCACGCAGAAGCAGCTCTGCAGTGTTTAACACCCTGCTTTGCAGACGCTGCTGAGCTTTTTGGGCTGGAAGTCAGCTTAAAGACAGAAGTTTTCTATCAACCTGCACATCGGGAAGTCTTCCATCATCCCCATATCACCGTTGGCGAATCAGAGCTCAAATCAGTCCAGCAGTTTAATTACCTAGGTAGCCTCATCTCCTCAGATGGTAAGATTGATGGAGAGATAGACAACAGGTTAGCAAAGGCATAAAGTTCTTTCAGAAAACTCCATAAAAGAGTTTGGCAAAATAAACACCTGAAGAAAAGTACAAAGATCAGTGTTTACAAAGCCATTGTGCTCTCTTTTATATGGATCTGAATCATGGATCATTTACCGCCACCACCTGCAACTCCTAGAACGCTTCCATCAATGCTGTCTCCGTACAATCCTAAACACCCACTGGTCAGATTATGTGACCAATACATCTGTTCTAGAACAAACAGCAGTTACGAGTATTGAGGCCATGTTGCTGAGAACACAGCTGCGTTGGGCAGGACACATGTCAAGGATGAAGGACCACCGCCTCCCCAGGATCATGCTCTATGGTGAACTTGCCACTGGCTGCCGCAAGAGAGGAGCCCCGAAGAGGAGATACAAGGACTCCCTGAAACAACATCTCAGCCTTGGCCATATTGATCAACATAACTGGTCTACTCTGGCCTCCAGCTGGGAGGTCTGGAGACACACTGTAACGCTGCTGCTTCTTTTGAGAATGCACACAGGATCACTCTTGAGGAGAAAAGACAACACAGAAAGAACCGTGTCTTGACGATACCACCTAAGGAGTCTTTCTGCTGTGCCTTTTGCAACTGGACTTGTCTGTCTCGCATTGGCCTTTTTAGCCACTACCGCGCTTGTAGCAAATGTGGGTAGAGTCCTTCCCAAATCTTTGTTCGTGAAGCCTAGCCATGATGATGACGATTCCTTCTTGAAAACGTTGATTCCACCGTTCATATTCAAATAAATTTGTCAGACCAATAAATGTATTGAGGCATTAAGTTCCTAATCATTTAGCGTTAAGTGGAGGTCAAAACAGAATAGTCAACTCTTGCTCTTTTCCCATTAGTGTGCCAGTAGCTCTGAACTAGTCTGGCTGTTGGCTACGGTGCTCAACTAAGCAGGGAGAAGTCACTGAAGGATCTTGAGACTTACTGGCTTTTTAGTTCTGCTTTTGGTATGAATTGGCATACTTGTGTTAAGGGTTACCTCTCTAATGTGTGGGTTTATTGTATAGCAAGCAGTGTTCTCAGTTCACTGCCTCCCAGTTTGTGTGTGTGACATTTGGAAATTGAGGAGCTAAGGGATGTGCTTGGATTTTTGCATTGGGTTGCTACTGAGCTTGGAACAGACCATTCTTTTCTGCCACAGCTTTCTATCCCTTGATTTCTCTCTTAAACATCATTTTCAAGCAATTGGTCTTTTCTGACCAGCTTAATTCAGAACCCCTTCATCCAACAGACTTATACAGCTATAGTGTTGTGGTCAACATAGTTGTGATCTCAGTGGCCACAGAGAAGCAGTAATTTCTGTATGTTTAATCCAAACAGTATCTTGCATATCTATTTTCACATGAAGATTTTACACTGGATGTGTTGATTTAGAAAGTTTAAAAAATTGTGACTAAGGACCTTGAGAACTGCCACACTGGACGTAGTCTGGTTTTTTGTTTCCTTCTGTTAGTGCCTAGTACTACGTGCATTAGGCAAATGGGTCTAAAATCTTTAAAATTATTGATTAGTCTGTGTTTAAAGATGAGGTTACTTAGTTGTTCCTTCCTAATGTTAGCTAGAAGGTGGTGGTTCTTATGTGCAGCATTTTGAGTCAGATGGTCCATCAGTTTAAAAAATGCAGTTGGTATATATGTGCAGTAAATAGATGTGGAAAAACATATTCGTGCAAGCATCCAGTTATGTTCAAATCTTGTCAAGCTTTAACAGGATTACAGAGTCACCACCACTAAATATTTATCTATGAATTTAGTTAAAGGTGTTCCCTCTTAAGTTTCCATTTGCCTTAGCCAATCTGCTTTACTCATATGAACATAGGAAACTGCAACTTTTTTGTGAATTGTGGGGCAGTAGATTCTGTTTGAAGTGAATGTTGCATAGCAGGAAGAACAGAAGTAGAGCTCTCAAAAGAAGCATATGCGTTTGAGGAAGCCCACAGACAATTCAAAAGAAAATTTACCTGTATGTGCTTCTTGTCTATCTTTTTATAAACTCCACTATTTAGAATTAATTAGAATAATAAATTTGTTCACTTCAGTGGAAAGATTTGTCTCCTTTTTCTAGAAAAATAATTCCCTAATTTTACAAAATAAATTTTGTATGATTTGCTTTTGTCATTTGTCTTTACTATAAAAAAAAAGGTACATTTAGTTGCTCTTTCGTTTTCCCTAAGAGTACTTGGGCAGAGAAAACATCCCTTAAACCAGAGGGATAGGTGACTTGTTGTTTGATCTGCTGACAGAGGGGTGGGAGTTCTGTAGATTCCTCAGTCAGACAAAAGTTCATAATTCATTCCTTTTGAGCTTTCGCAGAGTTAATTGAAGTAGAAGCTACAGAACTTAATTCAGAAGCCAGAGAAATAGGTCAAGAATGTGTTGATTTACCTCAAATTTTTCCCCAGAAATATTTTGAGGAAGGGGAAGGAAAAAAAAGCTTATAGTAAAATCTATTTTTAGAATTAAATTTACTAACCTAATTGGTAAAAATTCATCTAGGTCTAGATCTCATTTATCTGCTCTCAGATAAATGTGTACAAGAGAGCACTGTGAAACTGTGCCATTTCCAAGATAAAGGCAATTTTCTTTCCCTCCTACCTCTTTTCTCTACCTGGGAACTTCTAGAAAAGTTCATATAAATAAAAATATTTTTCAGTTAATTGAATCTGAATTGTGGGCAGCCCAAAAACTTCATGTATTTTGATGGTAAATTCAACATTCCAAATGTGTCAGATTTGTGTACCCACGATGCATAATGGTCAAAGAGATTGGCAGAGGAAGAAACTGCACTTTTGGCAACTAGGTAAGTGGCTTTTTTGTACCCAGCAAGGCACGAGGAGACAGTTTGGATTTCAACACAGGCAGAAAATAGTCTGACCACATGCCTGCATGATCAAAAGTGAAACAACAAAATATTGACAGGTAGTTACGGTATTTTGATGCATGTAACCTAGGAGTTATCTGTTTAAAAACAAAATTGCAATTCAGCAACACTGTAGGAATCTGGATATGCACAGATAATACAAGGGGAAGTTTATTCTAGGACCTGTCTCCTTCAGAGCTTCACAGTGTCTGATTTCCCCATAGCCTGCATCCTTTCCCATAGTTTGCTCTCACCATCCCAGTAGTCCCTCAGCTTCAAATTTGAGTATGCTGTCTGAGATTCAGATTGTATAAAATAAAAGACGGTATTATCTTCAGCTTTCAGAGTTAATTGTTCATTAGAACTAGGCTTTCTTAGGAAAGAAAGTATGATGCAGGATTTTTGGTTTTGTGGTGGATTTTTGGTTTTGTGCCCCAGGATGTAATATCATTCTGTAAACCTAAAAGCAAAAGCTTTCAGCATTTTTACTTTGCAATCTCTGAGAAGCACATGTAGTGATACATTCTACAGCATCATCTAGGGCTTTAGAAGTGTAAAAAAGTGAGATCTAATATATAGTATGTAGAAGTTTTTTAATGTACGTATTGTCAGATGAGCACCACATTTAAATGTGTAGCTACAGTCCATAGAGCTTGGAATTTCAGACATTGTTTCCATTATCCTTTGAATAGAAATAGTCGAAGAATGGATCTGGAAGCCGGCAGGAATTTGACATCTGAGCAAAAAATAAGTGTGTTTAGCTCTTATTTTTCTTTCTTTGTGAGCACTGGTTAGGATTACATTTGTGGTTTTCTTTAATTTAAAGAAGGGCTGCATCCTCATTTAATTCTTATTTTTGTGCAATAGCGAAATACTATCTTTTTCCACTCTTTTCACAATGAAGTTATTTTCACAAATGAAGTCCGTAATTATTTTAATTCACTATCTTGAAGCCTTCAACTAAATAATGTTAAAACAAACCTGTTTGTACACTAGTGGTTCATCATTGAAATTGCCATCGTTGCTTCAGAAGTACGGCACCCAGAGGCACTGAGTCTTGACTAACATACCTTCAGATATTTATTCACCATTCTAATATTGATTCTTCCTTTCCACCAGACTGTGCCTGTTACTTTGCAGTTTTGTTTTATCGGAACAAGCAAATAGAACTTTGATTGTGAGGAGCAGAGATGTGGGAAAGGGTGGTCACAGGTTCAAATCATAATGATGTAGTGATTTTTTTTCAGTAAACTGATCAATCTCAGTAACTTTTTTAAAACCCATTTTCTAAAGTTGCCATCATTATTTTTCATCAAACCTACAGTGAGCATGGCTGCTGGGGCACTTTACTAGTTGCTGAAAAAAGCTAAATATGACTGGAAGACCAGAAGGAATGAATTCTGGTCTTCATGGGTAGGGCCAGAATTTACAGTGTTGGTCCATAGATTTATGTGATCAGTGGCAAGAACCCCACCCTATCATCTGCTGTTCTAATTATGTAAATATGAGGTGTTTTTCTCTACAGGCTCTTTATTTAGAGAAATGCATGAAGTGGACTCTGGTCTCAATATACCATTTCAATATGATGTGTTTTATGCAACATGGCATTTTTCGAGTGGGAAGCCCATAATATATGTCTAGAGGTAGATTGAACAATTTAATTTACAGAAAGCTAAAAAATTGACCCATGCTCTCTAGTGCCTATTTGCATGCTCTTAAAAATAGTGCTTAGCATGTAGCTCACACCTTTTTCATTGAAGAATAAGCTTTCTTGCATTTACCACATAGTAAGAGCATGTATGAAGTAGTTACTGTTGAATATCTGATGTGTGAGAAATTCGTGTCCTCTTATTTTGCAGTAACATGCATACCTCTTTGTATTATAAGACCTAATCCCTTTTAGTAACCTTTTAATTAACCTCACTGTAGGCAAAAGATCAGCAATGTTCTTGTTTTTCTGAGGTTGGAAATGTTATTTATGAAAAAATAATTGACATACTGTAACTGTGCAAGCTTAAATAAAGCTGTATATTTTGACTGGCCAGTCAAAATAACTGCAAATGCATGTTGCAGTCATTAACAAACAAGAAAGACATGATCACAGCTGTTCCAGCATACAGTCTTTGGTGCTCTAAGGGTTTATTTTGTGGTTATTGACCATATATAAGGCTTATCTGGATTCACAGTTGACTCTAATTAATCATTCTTACTGGAGTGCTCGGACACACCCAGCTGCCTCTGCAGCACTCACTCTCCACAATCAAATATTTCTGCATCTCACAGTGCATCCCTTTTTATCCACATTATCTCCCCATTACAGATTTAAAAAGAAGTCTGTATTGCGTGTATAAATACACCTCACATTTCCTTGATCAACATGTCATTCCTGTTTTAATGATGAAGCAGCTGAGGTGTTCTGATTAGTGTTTTCAAAGATTCTAAAACAGTTTTCAACAAATCACTGTGGTTTTCCCCTTACGTTATCATCTATAGGCTCTGTATATCTTGTTTTATAGATGCATGATGGACAAAGTATTGTTTCCAGAACAATGTATGTTTTACTCCTTTAAAAAGAGGAGTCAGTTTTTATGTTCTGTGGTTGTTAAGAAAGTTTTGAGTAATCATTTCTTATTAGCTTTGATTTTTTTTGCAGGTTTATAGAAACATTTTACTTGGCATTTTTTGCCATAGAATTTAAGAGAGTGTCAATAATAGAGCACAAGGTGAAGAGAGTGAGATCAGCTATTGAAAATGTTTATGGTGAAGGAGCCTCTTGACTTCATAGCTTAATATTGCTAAAATGGGAAGTGTCTGTCTGAACCTCAGGGCCTTGGACTGCCATTTTGGGAGACAAGGAGTTAGTTGGGGATGGAAAGACTGGAGTTTGTATTCTTTCTGCTCTGTTAGCCATTGCTATCTTCATGGATCTGACACTCTGTTTATCTGACAGTGCACTCAGTACTGCTTCGCCAGGGAAAATTGCACAAAACAAGCCTAGTGCATCAGCATTTTCATTGTGTATTAAGCTGAGCCTCCCTTCACATGGTCACATCCCCTTTTTAATCTGGGATTCCATGTCCCTTTCCCAGTCCAGCCTGTTTCTGTGGTGTCTATTGCTGGTCTCCCTGAGCTTCTGTTTCTGTGGTTTGAGTGTTTTTTGTGTGGCTGAGTGTTAAGACCTGCAGGACTTTTGGAAGTGGCGTTGTTTGGGGGTTAGGCAATACACCGCTTTAGTGTTAGTAGTTTGTCATAGACTGAGGTGATGGCCGCGTTCAAGTTGGATTTCCTCCCAGAGATGATGGTGGACCATTGCTCCTTGAATGCAAGCCCTGTGTAAGTATTTTGTCTTCATGCCTAAGTTGTAACTAAAATGATAGTTAGAATTGCTGTCTCTAAAGCCTTTGCTGTCTGATGAACTCCACTTGGGGCAGGGGGCCTGGGAGAGCCTGCAGTTTGTTTTCTTGAAGAAATCCTAGTGGTCATTGACAATCGATGTTGGTTTCTAAGGGGGAAAAATGGTCTGATAATTGTGGGGATAAGGGCTAAGAAGGAATAAAGCTGTTTGGCGGTATTGTTTATAGTATGCTACAGGTGCTGATATTATAAAACTGATTATTTAAATCAGTTGTTGGAGAGAACAGTTTCTGTTCTTCCCTATTAATGACTCCAGACTAAACCTTTTAATTAGGAGTGAAATAATCCTTGAATACTGCTGAGGTCATAATAAGAGTCGCCCAGTTTACAGGAGCCATGCTATGCTCTTGAAGCTATGCATGGAATAGAAGGTAAGGCTGAAAATTATTATTAGAAGAGGGTAAAATATTTACAGTTGTTTTCAACTGAAGTGAAAAGAGGTAGCTTACATCTCTGTAAAAGGTATTGTTTGCCTTGGCAATTTGAAGAGGTGCTGACCCTTTCTGAGTGGAAAGGTGGAGTGGAGTGAAAGGATTTGTGATGATACCCTTCCCTTCTAGTAAGAAGCTTTGTTGTTTCTGAGGTCTGTTCATACAGCTATAAAATTATGAGCTTTCCCTGGCATCAGTTTTTCCTTAGGCTCTGAACAGCAGCATATTGAGGGGAAAATTAAGTAAACATTACCTGGTTTGGATTTTTTTTAAATTCTATTCAGAGGGAATATGGTTTCAGATAGACAGTGAGAGGAATACTGTTTACTGTCATGTGCAGTTATTAAGCTATTCAAACTATCTTCAAAGGAAAAAAACAGAGATGAAGTGAGCTGACTACTCTGGAAGAAGGCCACCTGTATTCTTCAACAAAGAGTTTGGGGGCGGGGGGCATCATTGTATAGTTATTGTTCCACTCCCCATGTCCTTTCTAGATTATGCAGGGATTGGTCAGCAATTTTAACCTACTAATCACTATAGCTACAATAGGGTGTCATTACAGTCAGACTTCCACAGAGATAGGTCCTCTGGTATACCAAGCTGTGACTACTGATAGATAACAAGACCTCATATTGCACTTAAATAATGAGGAGTCAATACAGAGAGCAGTGTATGACTGTCAGCTAGCTGGATGGAGCGTAACACAAGTTTTGTTAATAGAGTGTAAACTGTTCTATGGCTACATATAATGCCTTGAAACCTATTGAAGATTTCCATACTCAAAACTTCTCTGTTGTTGTAGTCTAAGAAGTGACTTTTTTTTCTGTATTTACCTCGTACCATTACTCAACCTGATTGTTTGTGACTAACTGGATTGTCCAATCCCAACCTATTCATGTACAATCTCAGCCTGCTTTTTTGCCAATTATTGTTGAAAGCTCCTTAGTTTCACAGAGGTATTGCCTTGTAAACCTTTAAAGAAACTTTTAATCTAGTCAGTTGTATCTGTTTGTCTCTTTAAAGATGGATCTTCACCTTGGGAAACAGTTACAGTTAGTAACATATAAAACCATTTTTAAAATGTTATCCTCTCATTTTCAGTGGTTCCTGAATAGGCCTGAGTTTAGGTTTCTTTCTGTTCTGTTTTTTTTCTATAAAATTTTACATGGTTGAACTAGTGATATTTTTCGGTTATCTCAGCATATTTATATCCTGAATCCCAGGTGTTGACTACATTATAGAGACAAAGTTTTAAACAGCTGTGTAGAGTGTGATTTCCAAGTACGCAGATTGCTAATGAATGTGAATATTCTCCTGTGTGCAGTACTGGGAATGTGCAAGAGTCTCTCTTTGTGTGTAAATTTTAATCATATACATTTATATATGTGTAGAAATATTGTTTTTATCTTGCTGTAAGCATACTTTTGTCTGTGGAAGATATAAACCAGAAATTCCTTCTTGTTTTTCATAGCTCAAAGAAAATGAATGGCACACTAGATCACCCAGACCAACCTGATCTAGATGCTATCAAGATGTTTGTGGGTCAAGTCCCACGGAGCTGGTGTGAGAAGGATCTAAGAGAACTTTTTGAACAGTATGGTGCTGTCTATGAAATCAATGTCTTGAGGGACAGGAGCCAAAACCCTCCTCAAAGCAAAGGTGAGAACTTCTGTGCTTTTCATGTGACACTTGGGGTTTCAGCCAGTTTCACATAGTTGCAGTCTTAGCTGTTTGCTTATTCAGAGATCCCTGTGTGTTGGAGCTCTGTGTGACCAGGTGTGCATGCAAGCCTGAGCTTTATAGTCTTAAGTGTGTTTGTCTAATTATACTGGAACTGTGATCCAGTCATTAGCTGAGCTGAAGAAAATTATAATTTTTTTTTTTAGAGCTCAGTAGTGATGAGGATGCTTGAGGAGTATGGATTATAATTGCAAAGCAGAACATCAAATTAATACTCTGTTGCTCCACAGCATTGTGATGGAATACATTTTGCATTGGAAGGATGGAAGTGGGATTTGCAATATCTGTACAGCATGTCAAGATTTAGTGTTCTTTCCCAGCTAGCATTTTGTTTTAATTGCAGGGTGCTGTTTTGTTACATTTTATACCCGTAAAGCTGCACTAGAAGCACAGAACGCTCTTCACAACATGAAGATCCTCCCAGGGGTAAGAACAGAGCCCTGCTTTTTGCATGACTCTTGTCTTGTTTTTCTGAGCTGCAGGACCACTGAAGTACAAACACATGTTATCGTGCCCTCAAATAATGTTTTAAAACAGCTATTCAAAGGATCAGTGTCATGAGATTTATATGATAACAGATCTTAAGGGAATTTTGGAGCATTTGGGAGAATAATATGGTAGTGAAGTGGGTGGGCATGGCTTTTATAATACTCTCTGAGGAGGAATGATGGTATGTAATTAGGAAAGCCTTTCTTCTAGGAATTTATGTGATGTTACATATGCACCTCTCTAGAGGCAATTTAGGCTATAATTTCTTCCACAATTCTTATGGGGTGTATTTCATATAATATGAAGCGAATGTAGTAGGATTAAATAATCTTTTTTACGTTTCAGATGCACCATCCTATCCAGATGAAACCAGCTGACAGTGAAAAGAGTAATGGTAAGCTTTACTAAAGTCTGAGTTTGGTGGCGTTATTTGTGCTAATTGGGAAGCTTGAGGATTTCCCTTTTGTTAAACAGCTTTTGATGAAGTCTTTAATTGGAGGCCTTATTTTTTAAAAGAAAAATATGAAAAGAGAAAGGTATGTTTTGAATATAGTAGGTAGTGTGAGTGATGTCTCCAAAATTCCATGACTCAGAGTATCTCCCACTGCTGCTGCTTGTGGTAGAACCATGTTGTCAGTTAGGGAAACATCCAGTGAGTTCTTCTTTGTGCTAAGGTGGTTTAAATCTTTGTTGGGGACATGGACAGTGGGATTGAGTGCACCCTCAGCAAGCTTATGGATGATGTCACGCTGAGGGCTGTGGTTGATACCCTGGAGGGGAGGGATGCCATCCAGAGGAGCCTTGATAGGCCGGAGAGGTGGGCCTGTGAGAACCTCATGAAGTTCAAAAGACCAAGTTTGCAAGGTCCTGCAAACATGGATACAGGCTGGCTGATGAGTGGATTGAGACCAGTCCTGAGGAGAAGGACTAGAGGGTATTTTTGGATGAAAAACTGAATATAAACTGGCAGCATACACTTGCAGCCCAGCCAGCCAGCCATATTCTGGGCTACATCAAAAGAAGGGCTAGCAGGTCAAGGAATGTGACTTTCCCGCTCTACTCCACTGTTATGAGATCCTACCTGTAGTACTGCATCCAGCTCTGGGACCCCCAGCATAAGACATGGACCAGCTCAAGCATGTCCACGGGAGGGCCATCAAGGTGATCAGAGGGCTGGAGCATCTCCCCTGTGAGGACGGGCTGAGAGAGTTGGAGTTGTTCAACCTGGAGAAGAGAAGGCTCCAGGAACACCTTTTAAGCAGCCTTACAGTAGCTAAAGGAGGCCTACGAGAAGGACAGGGAGGGATTATTTATCCAGGAGTCTAGTGATAGCACAGGGGATAACAGTATTAAACTGAAACAGATTTAGATTAGATATTAGGAAGAAATGATTTACTGTGAGGATGGTGAGACACTGGAACAGGTTGCCCAGAGTAGCTGTGGATGCCCCATCAAGACCTGGCTGGATGAAGCTTTGAGCTGCCTGGTCTAATGGAAGGTGTCCCTGCCTGTGGCAGGGACTTAGGACTAGATAATCTTTAAGGTCCTTTCCAACCCAAACTATACTATGATTCTATGAAATCCAGAAGTGCTTTTTCAAGTGCTTGTCCAGTTTAGAGCAAGACCTCAAGGCCTTTGAAGGAAGTTTGTTGCAGCTAAGGTGGGAGTCAAAACTACTTGTTGTAGTATACAAGAAAGGTTGAGAATTAACAACAGTTCAGTAGAGAAGAAAAACTGAGTATTTCTGCACATTGGCCATTTCAGATGGATTAAGAATTTAGCATCCACCACTGGGTAAATGATCATTTAGTCATGCATTTCCATTTTGAGTTTATATACATACATACATGCATGTTCAAATATATATGTATCTATGTATACTGCTGCAACATTAGCAAATAAAGTGTTTAGCATCTTGTAGTTTCAGCTTTTCTAGGCTTGGGTGAATTTTATTTTCTTCATTTGCAGTGGTTTCTATAAGATTAGCGTTGCACCATGGATAATCCTTGTTTCAGAAAGCTTAGGTCTTAAGATAGTTGAAAACAGAAGATGGAATATATGGGTAGCATATATTCCATCTGCAGATTCCTTCATGTGTTTACAGAATAAGTTTCTGTGTAAATATATATAGAAGGGAGTCATTCCTTTGAAGTATTGTTGGAAGGAGAACTGAATAGGTTCTCTAAACTAAAACGCATCTTCCTTTACACACACACACACACACACACACACACACACATACACAAGTATCCTGGGAAAATAATGGAAAGAAAAAAAGTAATGGAATTTAAGGGTGATAATTCTGAGAGTATTGCATAATTATATGAGTTTTAGTAAAAGGTGTAGGTGACAATGATAAATAAAGCATTAGTTAAGAAAGTATTTGAAATTGCCACTAATAAAAGAGATTCTGGGTCTCTTGAACTAAAATGGACTGCAAAAAGTATTAAAAAGCAGCTTTCTGCTCTAAAAGCAGAAAGCGAACTAAGTACAACATTAAGATTTAATAGCCAGTTAAAGTCATATCAGCTGGAATAGTCTGGAATTTTCCTTCCTAGCATCATAGCACACTCAGCAAATAAGTTGATTTCCCCTCACCCTGGCACTGAATCAGAGAAGACTTAATTGAAGCTTCAAATTGTGCTAACAGCCTTCATCATACTATATTTTATATTGTGATGAATGCTGTATTTCTAAACTGGTTTATATTTTCAAGTGTTATTCTGCATAATTTGCTTCATCCCATAAAAGAAAGTGTTTCAGAGGTGGTTAACATCCTTAAATAAGTAAATCAAGAGGTATAAAATTCTGCTCTGAATTCAAATTCACCCCACTCCCTCAAGTGACCTTTAACTGACATTAGTAACCACTAACTGAAAAGTTAAAAGAAATGTCTTTCTGAACCATTTATTTTAAAATGATATTCTTCAACTCTAATGTGTCTAGTAGCATCAGGATTCAGAGGCAAGATACAGTACCAGACAGTCCATGGCTTGATTTGAGGTGTTATTTTTATGCTTTTGGTACAGATCAGTACATATCACTTTTGGTGCATATCAATAACAGAAATAAAACTGTTCTGTTTTAGCAACTGCTGTTGCTTGCACTGTTGAGAAAGGATCATGAGAAAGTAGACACATCTAAATTTAAGTGATTGGTATGATGAAGAGGCTAGAAAGCAGCTTTCTGCAGTACACTTGCTTCTTTATGTACAGTTAGGTATGTTGGTAATCTAAAGATAGAAGAGGCAGAGGAAAGAGAGTGAAAATAGTCCAGTAAACCACATTCAAGTCTTTTCTTACCAGGAACTGAAAAGATACAGAGAAGTGCTGAATCTGACATATTTTTTCCTTTTTTTTTTTACATTCTTGCTGCTCACAGGCTTTGCAAGGAAAAAACAGTGAATTGTAAACATAAAACATCATAAAACAGACATCCTTCAGGTTCTTTGAAATATCTCATTTGCATCCTCCTCAATTGAAAACACAGTCCGTTATTGGGAATCTGGTTGTGATAAGTCTCTACCCTAAATACAGGGTAATAGAGAAGACTTGACAAAATAAGATCTAGTAAGCACATATTTGCTGGTAATACTCTTTACCTTTTGATTTCTTAGCAGTAGAAGATAGGAAGTTGTTTATTGGAATGATATCCAAGAAGTGCAATGAAAATGATATCCGAGTGATGTTCTCCCCCTTTGGGCAGATTGAAGAATGCAGGATATTACGGGGCCCAGATGGCCTGAGCAGAGGTAAGCAGGAAGCTTTTTTGGCAGCTGGAGGATACTGCCTTTTGCAACTTAACATGGCATTTCAGCTTTTTCTGTGATTCCCACCTACACCCCCTCCCCGCCCAGTAGGCACTTTGATTTCTGTATTCATCCCAGTAATTGTGGATGTAGTGAAAGATTTGGTTTCTTTTTGCTTTTTCCCCAGGTTGTGCATTTGTGACTTTTACAACAAGAGCCATGGCACAAACAGCAATCAAAGCAATGCACCAAGCACAAACCATGGAGGTAAAACAAGCTTGTGGGTGTCAGGAGCAGATGTAATTTGTCAGGCAGTCATTGTGGAGTTTAAGGGACCAATGGGCATATAGAGAAGGATAAGTGCAGTGTGTGTTTCTTCACAAATACTGTTCCTGGACCTTTGTGTTTGTTCTGCTCCTATTTTTAGAGTTCAAGATAGGAATTTCATCTGCAGGGAAAATACCAAAATACAAAATAGAATTAAAAGCAAACACAATTTTAAACCTGTAATGAAATGTGCTCTTTGAAAAAAAATATATATATATATTCAAATATGTATGGGGGAGGGAATTGCTTCCAGTGACAAGGTCTTAATGCAGTATTTTTGTGACTGCTGGGGATAGCAAGTATGTAACTGTGTGAATTGCTGTTTGCAGGGCTGCTCTTCTCCCATTGTGGTAAAATTTGCAGACACGCAGAAGGACAAAGAGCAGAAACGAATTGCTCAGCAACTCCAGCAACAAATGCAACAGATCAGTGCTGCCTCAATATGGGGAAACCTGGCTGGTCTCAACACACTTGGACCCCAGTACTTAGCAGTGAGTTTCTGATTTGGGTTCTTTTCACCTCTTCAGGGATTGTAGTGTCTGACTGTCTTGCAGTGTTTATTGTACTCATTTTTAGAAGGCTTCTGATAGATAGGGGCGGGGTTCTTAATCCCTACTGTGTGGATGAGAAGGCTGAAATTATGTGCTAATATCTAGTCAGAATACATTTAAGGGAGGATTTCCACCCCGGTCACAGTAGCCCTAATTAGTGAAACCCTGGGGTTTTATCCTGCATTCTGTAGACTGACTTCATGCTTTTTCTTTATGTATTACAGCCTTAAAATTTACCCACGTAAATGCCCTTTTCATGTCTATCTGATGAAATAGTTCTCTTATTCTTTTATCATTTTTTCCTTTTTCAGCCTTTATTTCTCTCATCCTCTTCCAATGAAACCTGAAACAGTACTCGGCACTGTCCAAATAGAAGAGGTGATCAGATTGGAAACAGAGTAAAAAACCCAAACAATAAAAACCAAACAAATAAACAAAAATAAACCCTACCAAAAATAGAGAGAAACTACTGTCTTTAGCAGAAATAGTGCAACAGACTTCTGGACTAGCTCTTTGTCACCAACTGCTGTTTGTCACTGATTTTAGTTGATTTTGCTGGGTCCCTAAGGGATGAACTTTCCGTAATCTGATGTGCTCTGACTTATGTGGGTTGCTAGAGTAGTTCTGAGAACTGTATTCATGCAAGATAAGGTCTGAAGGACAGAAAAAGAAAATTTCATCTCATTTTTTATATGCTGTGTAGTTGAAATGGGGCAATTCTCTTAGTACTTTTTTAGTTTTGGTAGGTTGGAATTTTTTTTGCAACAACTAGTTAATGGAAAAAGGAATTGGAAATCTCTAGCTTCTGAGCTGAGTCTGGAAATCTCTCATGTCTGTGTGCATAAGGAAAGTGGAGAAAGTTCCCTCGCATGGTGACTCTTTGGTTTCGATGTGGCATTACCATTTGTCCCGTGCTGGCAGTGTCAGCTGTAAAGTCTGATGTGAGGGAGCATATCCTTAGGGGTGGCAGTCCTGCCTTAAGTGCTTTGAGTAGAAATTTCTCTTACACTACTGATTCTGCTTGTTTTGTCCTGGTGTATTAGCTATAATTTTCCCTCACTATTAATGATATTGAGTTAGAAAAGCATTGTGCTGTTGCTTTGGCTGCAATGTGATGCATGGGCTACATGGATTTTCACTATGGTGGTGCTCTGGCTATATTGTGCAAGGAGAATTCTCTTTATGCTTTGCTACGATGAGGTGCATGGGCAGCGGGAATTCATTTGTGACGGCGCTCTGGCTGTGGTGTGATGCAATTTCTCCCAGAAGCAGAGCCAGCCCTCACTCTCACTCTCGTTTTGTTTTTTGGTGTAATGTCTAGCTTTATTTGCAGCTCCTTCAGCAGACAGCAGCTGCCTCATCTGGGAACCTGAACACATTGAGCAGCCTCCACCCAATGGGAGGTAAGTTTTTTCCATAAGAAGACAAATTAAGTACCAAACAAAAGAGGATGAGGGTAGAGAAAGTAGCCAAAAGGCTGTAGATACATTAATGTAATTTGGCATAACTAGTCCTGAGTTTATCCACTGCTTCAGAATGAATGGAATCCTCTGCTACAAGTGTGGATGTTCCTTCTTTATCTTAGTTAACTATTGTCCCCAAGGTAAGTGGTGGTATCCTTCCAATCTCTGGCATTTAAAATTATCTTCCCTTGTGGATAACAAAGAGTGCTCTCTATATTTTCATCCAAACAGGTGCATGTGTGAAGAACTGCATTTTGAAATAGGCATTAATGCACATGTTTCAGTGATAATGGATTCTTAGTTTTCCCATTTTCAGTGCATTTAAGAACAAAGCATTTAAGTTGACAACTCAGTGTTGTTAGGAATGTGAGCTAGTCCTTTATTCAGGTTTTTTCATTCATTCATTTGAATTATAATTAATTATACCATTGCTGTTAGGGAAATACCAGCTTAATAGGTATGAGCCAAATTCCTTGCTGGGGACTGCTAGCCAGAATATTCACTAAGTATAGCGGTACTGGGGCTGTAAGTTGATTGTCCCTTCTGTCTTCACAGGGTTGGGAATAATAAAATATGTTAGTAACTCCATTCACCACATTCTCTAAATTCTTCTGCTGGAAAAAAAATCTATAGTTTTGGTTTTAATACTGAGCACTTCAAGCTTTTAAAATTGCCTCCTGGAGTTTTAGAGTCGTTCCCAATATCATGTGCCCTGTCTATGCAGAGTTTGTAGGTGTCTTTGTACATCTGATTTGTGTTGGTTGGTGCACCCGTCAGTAACAATTACAAGCTTTTGCAAAGTGTTATGTTTTCAATTGTAAGAACTTCGATTTTATACTTGAAGTTGATTCTAATGTCAGATTCCTATATTGACTTTTTTCATGTTAGACCTCTTCAGAGCTCTTATATCTAAGATTCTTGCAAAAAAGCAATTTTTTTTAAAAATCAGTTTCACTAATATCTTATAGGGTGGTGATCTATAGTGGATTTTGTTATGCATGTGATACTCTTTTTCTCCCCTCTTGTGTCTGTTTGAAAGCAAGTTTTGTGATAAAGGAGAAAGTACGGCAGTAAGGAGTGGGGTGGGTGGAAGGGGCTAACTACCTGAGATTTTCCCTGAAATTTCCAGTGTAATTCTATCTTCACTATTTTAAAAAAAAACTCACCTTAAAAATTGAGAAATCATATATATATTAATAGCATGTTGCAGGGTGTTTTAAAAAAATTATTCCAAGTCTGTGATTCTTTACAGAAAAAGTTGTAGTTTCAAAGTCCTTTTAGTATCTCAGCTCCTTTCTTGAAATTCATAGAAAGAGAAATTAAGTAGGTAATTAGATCCCAAACGATATTAGAATTTGTAGACAAAATTTAATCTCGACCCTGTTTGAAAGCAGATGGGAAATCAGTGTGATGACGAGAGGGCAGGTGCAGTGTACATGTGACAAACTGCTTCAGTTAAGGAAGCAAGCTGCTCTGTTCTTCATGAGCTCTGACACTTGCACTTTTAACCCTCTGTAGCACAATGAAAGCAAAAAATAAAACTTTTTTTATTTTAACTTCATGTTTTTATGTTACAATGACACCTTGAATCTAAATAAAGGCAGAATCCCCCTGTTTTGGGAACTAAACTTGGCTAGGGAAACAGACCCTGTCACAAAGAGAAAACAATTGCAAAAGAGTTAAAAAACCAAACAAATTATACTAAAGGTAGTAGAACTATTTTAGAAAATAATTAGTTTATACTGCATTGTCACTTGCATTTTTGTTGTCTGCTTACATGCTTAAATTACAAAACAGAGCTTTTAGTTATTTGAGATGTGTTTTGCCACTAAGTTCTTACTGTGTCCAAAAGATGAGAGCCACCTCTGCCTATGATGTTTTGATGTTGTTAAATGAATGGTGATTAATTTAATTTTGGTTTTAATTATGTTGGGAAGAAATACTAGGGAATATTTGGAATTGTTAAAAGAGGCAAAGGTAGAGACAAAAAATGGAAAGTAAGGGAAAAGGGAAGAGAGGCAGAATTGGAAGAATGGAGCTAGTCTACCAAAGGATGGCTAAAATACAGAATTCAGAAAGAGATCCATTTCAATGATAATCCCACAGCAGGAAAAGAGGGCAAAATGTGGTACTGACCAAATGGTTTTATTCAAAAATGATGACTCAAGATGAAGGTGAGTCAAATGAGTAAATTGGCTAGTAAAAGTTCATAAGCACAGAGGTACCTTCTTGCCCCTATGGTATTCCTTGCTGCCTACCTACAATGTGATGTTTCCTGTTTTCCTTGCCACTGTGTTTCACCAGCTAACTGGCCTACACAGACATTGGTTGATCTTGTGGTCAAGAGTTGCCACTTAACAATTGTCTCACAACTGACTGTTGTTTCTTGACTGCCAGGGGGACCAAACAAAACATGCTGATGCTTAGCTGATGGTGGGTTAAAGCTGTGACTCTGTGGCCAATGTGGTGTGAGGCCTGCTTGAAATAATTTTGCAGTTACTGCTGTTCCCATTCCAAGGGAGTGGAGGGACACAAAAGTGGAGGAAGGTATTGGCCTGGTGCCTAGGCAAGTTCTCCAACTTGCACATGAACTGTCAGATCCTGACTTAACTCTCATTTAAAGCTGCTGTGCTTTTGTGACTGGAGAGAACACCGCTTAAAAATTTCTGTGCTCTGGAGTCTACATCTGAGATAATGAATACCTGGCCTTTTCACCTACTGAATCACATCTATCCGGGCAAAGAAAAACTTCTTTTTTAATTATAGCAAGGAATCATGGTATAGAAAAGATCAGTAACTAGTATTATGCCTGTTACTTTTAAGCTCCTTTCTGTTACTCCCTTGTTATGTGCTGAGTTTGCTGGATCTGTTACCCTTGGTTGGTGGTGACTGTTATAGGAGAAACTCTGCATTCTTCAATATGTTGCAGGACTGAATGCGATGCAATTACAGAACCTGGCTGCGCTAGCAGCTGCAGCCAGTGCAGCTCAGAACACACCGAGTGGTACCGCTGCACTCACTTCCTCCAGCAGTCCCCTGAGTGTGCTCACCAGCTCAGGTAAGAGACTGCCTATGCTGCAGTGCGTTATGACATGGGTTGCCTTAGGAGTCCTTTCAGGATAGGTGTCATCTGTTTTGTCTATCCCTTTTTGTCATTTTCATGTTGATTCCTTAATATAGAAACAGTTCTACTAGTAGATTCACTGGCCTTCGCTTAGGGTAGGTACCTTTGCCACCAGCAAAGGCTTTTTTACCTGCTGTGTTCCTTCCTCCAGATGGTCAGATTAATTTAGAGTAAAAAAAATTTTTGAGGTCATAATGAAGCAGAAAGGTAGGTGACCTCCTTCCAGTCATGTTATTACAGTCTCATCACATACTTGATTTATCTGTGGTTTTAGGCAGGCACTATGGTAGATGTGCCCTGTTCCTCTCAACATGGAAACAGAAAATGCCTTAAGCATGAAGTAATGCATTCTGTGCACTAGAACAGTACTGTTTATATTCCATAGATGAAGAAGAGGATACTGTAACTTCCTCATAGAAATAGGAAAACAGAAACCTAGCATATGTACTGGAAAACAGTTGTCTAGAACTTGGTGTACAAGTTGCACATAAAAATCTTCCTCTTATGTGGCTTATGTGTGTTTTGTTTGGGTTTTTTAACTTTAGGCTGTGTATATTAACCAGAGACGCTAAAATGTCTGAGTAGTGTTGTTTTGCTGCCTTACTGTCAAATTTGTTCATTAAAAGCAGCAAGCAAAAAAACCAAACAAATTCTATTATGCTTACAGAAGACATGCTCAGTTTTTACCACAAATGAGGATCAGTATTCTACTCAATTATTTCTATCTTTTTTTGAGTTATTACTAAATCCTGACATGGGAAGGGAGACCCTGTATATTCAGGGTGTCAGTTTTACAATATCTGTGGCATCCAGCCTACAGAGTTGACATCCTCACCTGTGAATGTGAGACACTAAAGGGAGTTGGAGGGGATTTTAAGTTTCCACAGGTAGCTTTTTGAATTGTGTAGAAGGACCAAGGAGCTGGACCAAGAGGTTAAGAGATTACAAGGAAAAGCTATTTAGAAAACTTTGTCACATGATTGGAAGTTAAATTATGGGTGCTTTGCACAGTTTTCTACTTAAAGAAATTCCCAAGAAAGAATGTAGTTCAAAGAGTATTCTGTTGCTGGACATTTTTTACATAAAAACTTTGTGGTCTGCATCCTTAAAAGATTAAAATTTTAAAATTTATCTTTACTCCCAGCTATGTATTTTATTCCATAATTGAAAACCAACCAAACAAAAACCAACAAAAAATTACAACAAGTCAAGGCTACAGAAGAGCTGCATTTATAACCCAATAATGCTTCTTCATCATTAAGGGAATACAAAGGCAAATATATTTGACAATTTCTCCTATATTTCCTCATGCAGTAGCAGAACTGAAATTGTCAGGTTACAATTTACTGTGAGTGGCATTTAGAACTAAGATTTCCTCATTGCCTGTCTTGTCCAATGACTGGAGCAAGTTTGTTCTCTGTTTTGTTGAGGTGGAGGAAGGGACTGGCAGGTTGTGAAGTTCAAATGTCAGATGTGCTAGAAAAGGCAGAGACCGTCTCTTCAGAAGCATGCAGTGAAAGGACAAGGGCAATGGACACAAGTTGCAACAGAGAAAATTCTGGCTAAATAGAAAAAGAAAATTAATGGCAAGAGGGATTAAGCTCAGGAACCAGGTACTAGAGGGGCTGTGGAATCTCCATCATTTCAGAGACTGAGAATGCTGTTGGAAAGGACCCTGAACAAACCCTGAATAAACTCAGAGGTTAGACCAGCTTTGAACAGAGTGTTAGACTGGATGATCCACAGAGGTCCCTTTCAACTGAAGTTATGCTGTTATTGTGTGATTCTTTGGAATTTGTTTCCCCTCTGTGAATTTTGGCTGTTTCACAGAACTCTGCAAGTTCTTTTTCCCTTGATGAAAGACATATTTCAGGACTCTGTTCCATTTTTGATCATGCTGGTGGAGTAGCTGGGGAATAGGGAGCAGCTCATTTTAAATACTTTCTGTGCTCAATCCAAATAACCTTCTGATTGCTGGTCATATCAATAAATGATTGTGTGTCAACCATTAAGTTATCATGATGGGACATTTGAATTAATATTCAATACAGATGTATCAGTTCACTCTTCACAGGCTTATAACATGAAGCAGGCAGTATTGTGTTGCTCCTTAAACTTAATTTCAAGTATAATTTAATGACTAGAGATGACCTTTGTTCAAAAGAAAATTGTGGAGGATATGCGGTCTACAAGTAGTCACTGACAACAAACTCTAAAACAGTTTCAGTACTTTTCATTAAAGGTATGAATGTGCTTCACATTTTAAAACTGTACTTAAATTGGGCTTGGGGGAGCTTCAATGTGTACAGACACATTCAATCTCATGATATTTCCTATAATTAAACAGCTTTTTTTAACTCTTTAGTCTGAGGTACTGTTATGTGTTACAAAAGCGAACTTGAAATTCTCTTTTGATTGATATTTATATGCACATTCACTCTGTATGTATTCACATAGATGGCTGTTGGAATCCACACAGAAAGCATCTATCCCTCCTGAACCACACCCAGACCTTGAAAAAACTTAGTATGTAGTAGTTCAGTACTATGTAAATGCCTGTCTTGTCTGTGGGACATATGGCAACATCTACTGTGATACCTCTTAAACCTAAGTGCAGATGAGGTGGCTATCTCCTTGACTTCTTTCCATCTGTCATCCAAGTGTTCACCTGATGCTTATTTGGACATTTCTCTTCAAATTGCATAATTGGTGGAAAAATCCAGGCAGTCCTTATGCATAGTTCCCTTTTTTACTTTCTTTCATCTGCACTGATATCATTTGTGTCTGGGGAACAGTGCAGTCTGTGGACTATGGATAGACTGAATGTTAGAATGGTTGAACTCAGTGGTGTTAAGTTTCGTGCTGTCTTCCTACCCATTTCAGAGAATATTTTTAGATAGTTTCAAGCAGTATTGTGTATTTTGATGTAGACTAGGATAAAGCAAGACCTTCAACCTTCCTGAAGATGAGCTGCTCTTTGGAACTGAACAGTCTACTGCTGTAGCCACCTATAGGTAACCAATGTTGCGGAGACCATGGCCATAGATAAACTCATTTAAACTGCTAACTTGCGAAAGAGACGTTCCAGAAAATATTATAGAAATATCTCGGGATTGGAATGTCTTGTCTGCCATCTTTTTGACTCTGACAACAATAAGAATTGTCTGCTCCAGAGCAAAATAGAATGGTTGCAAATGCTGAGGTATGTTTCCATTTCTCCTCCTTCTAAAGGCAACCATCAAAGGTCCAGCAAAGCCTAGATGATTTTGATAGCCTTAGTGTGTCTCTGGCAAAATTGTTTTCAGAGATATCATAGTATTTCTGTTTTTACTGGAACTAATTCTGGTACAGTTCAGTCAGATTCATTGCCTGAATTTAAGTTCTCTTCAGCCCATTGCCTGGTTTCAGATGACTGAATTAGGACAGACTTACTGTTTCCTCAAGTTTACCAATCTCCACAAGTTGTTACTTGATGTCCAAGTTTCACTATCTTTCCTAGCTGTTCTTTATTACATATTCAAATTTTCTTTTTTACATATTCAAACCTTCTCAAATACTTTCCACCTAGTTCTCTTAGAGTTAGCCTTTTTGACTAGATAGAACTCAGTAGATAGATCTAAGAAAACGTAACCCTAGTAGCAAGAAAAAATCCCCAACCACCCACCAAAAACTGCACAGAAACAGTGTTAAGATTTAGGGATGGAGTAAAGAACAGGTACAAAGTAGTATTGGCTTTTCGTGCCTGTTGCTGTGTGCTGTTTTCTGATCTAAAATATAACATAAAAAAACCCCAGAAGAACAGAAATGATGACTAGAACTGTGGAACTCCTTCCCTCCTAGGAGCGACAACCTGAAAAATGGAAGACTGATGTGGGAGAAGGATATAATTAAGGCCTACAAATATATTAGTGTTATGATGAAGGTGAACAGGGAAAGAACAGTCATTACATATTTCAATAAAAGAATTGCAGTATATCAGGCCAAGTTGTCAGCTGACAGTTCAAAAATAAAAAAAGATATTTCTTTGCATAGCGCATGATTAAATTGCAGAAGTCATGCGTTAGAACATACTAGAGTCCAACAATTTGGTGTTCAAAATGCAGTGAAATTAATGAATGAAAATTTATTACAAAGACATTGCCTTTGGATGAAAAAATCCTAGATTCACAAATGGCTGCATTAGTCTATAGACTATACATAGGAAGCATTCCTTTGTAATTGCCCTGTATTTCTGCTCTACTGTTATTTAACTCCCTTTAGTCATCATCAGGAAAAGGGTGCTGACTTATTTTATATATATAGGAATTGCTATACTGAAGATAAAAATAAACAAAAGTCTTCAATTTTCTTGGTATTTTCAATACTAAAGCATTTCTTGTTTTGTCTAAAGAAATTTCGGATAAAGGCAGCTAAACTAAATTAACTGTGTGTCCAGCTTTTTATAGTGGTTTGACTGAATTTATTTAAAATCACAACCCTTTAAAGTAGGGAAGGCATCTATTCTCCCTTTTACTTTGCTCTCTAACTTTTTGCCCTAACTGCTACCATTTTATTGTGGATGAGTTTGGGGGTTTTTTTTAAATGGTGTTCTCATCTGTCAAATGGCTTTTTTTTTTTTACATAAAGTATACTATGTTGCCTTCATCTGTTCCTTACTAGCCTTTTTTACAGAAATAACTTAAAAAAGAATTTGAATTATCAGGACTAAAAAATATTGCTTGAAGTTTAATTATTTTATTTTAATAGCAGGTTCCTCACCTAGCTCCAGTAGCAGCTCCTCTGTTAATCCAATGGCCTCTCTTGGAGCATTGCAGACGCTGGCAGGGGCTACAGCAGGCCTCAACGTTAGCTCTTTAGCAGGTAAGTTATGTGTTGTGGTGGGTTGGGGGAGTAGCTGATTAACATTCCTCAGCCTGTGCTGGTTCTGTGGGGTTATTTTTTCAACTCCCTGCTTTTTGTAATACTGCAGAGTATTTGAAAGGTTATCAATCTGGCTCAGTGGAAGCACTCAGTCATCTTTTATTTCCTCTTTCTTAATCCAGGAATGGCAGCCTTAAATGGAGGACTTGGCAGTGGTGGTCTTTCAAATGGGACAGGTAGCACAATGGAAGCCCTCACACAGGCTTATTCTGGAATCCAGCAATATGCTGCTGCTGCACTGCCCACACTCTATAACCAGAGTCTCTTAACACAGCAGAGTATTGGTGCAGCGGGAAGTCAAAAAGAAGGTAGGCAGAAAGCTGTAAAAACAACTTGAGGGGTTGTCAAAAGGGTAAGGTTAACCCTTGCAACTACCTTATCTGCAGATCTTTCATTTGGTGGCATTTTTTTAGAATCTTGGAGTTACTGAAGATAAAGAAGGAAAACCTGTGCGATCTTTCTGTAAAGGGCTACCCAAAGTAGTTTTTGTACAGGAGGTTTCTCACAGGGTTTGTCTAGTCTTAAACACTTTGTAATCATACTCCTCCATTTTCTCGAGGGGAAGAAGGGTATAAGTGTACAGCGTGATACATCCCACTGTCAGAGAATCAGATGTGGTTTTTTTAATGTCATTTTCTTGGTCCTTCACCTCTTCCCATAGATACTTATGCCAGTCTCTTCACTCTTCAGATTCAGGTTCAATTTAATATTTAGTGTAAAGTAATGAAGAATGTAGGAGTAAGTTTTCAGCAGAATATGTAGAATGTTTAGAAAAGAATCTGTCAGATATAAAGCAGTACAATGATTTGTATTTTGTATTGATGTTCACTTAGTTGTTTTGGGACCATAAGCTTTGCATAGCCATTTTTATTTTAGTCAACATCTGGGAGTCAAACTTATTGTTTGAGCAAAGATCTGTGTTTTGCACAATGTAAATTTCAAGCAAAAATGGTGAGAAAGAGCTAGAATTTTTTGAATGATGAATCCCCACAAAGAGTCATGCTAATTTATTCTGGAATCAAGTTCTCTGCAGAAATGTGAACAGCAATTTCATTGTTTTATCCAGAAAATTTGGCTTGAGTGGCTCTTTCACCTTTTTTTTATGCAGTGGGCATATGTTATCCATGCTCTTTCTGAATTTATATTCCTACTTGTCATTTGAAGGTCCAGAGGGAGCCAATCTGTTTATCTACCATCTTCCCCAGGAGTTTGGGGATCAGGATCTGCTGCAGATGTTCATGCCATTTGGAAATGTCGTCTCTGCCAAGGTGTTCATTGACAAGCAGACCAATCTAAGCAAGTGTTTTGGTACGTTGGATCTACAGCTTCCTCACAAGGGGAAGTGGAGAGGCAGGCACTCTTCTCTCTGAGGACTCATGATAGGATCCAAGAGAATAGCATGAAGATGTGTCAGGGAGGTTTAAGTTGGATAGTAGGAAAAGGTTCTTCATACAGAGGGCAGTTGAGCACTGGAACAGGCTACCCGGGAAAGTGGCCACAGCACTAATCCTGACAGACTTCAAGAAGTGTTTGAGCAATGCCCTGAGACACATAGAGTGATTCTTGGGGCTGTCATGTGCAGGGACTTCAGTGATCCTTGTGGATCCTCTCTGATTCAGGATATTTTATAAATCATTATCTGTAGAAAGGTAGCTTCTTTTTTATAATCTCTTTTTGAGTATATTGTCTAGTCTAGCTTTTAAGTGAAGTAGGGAGTCTTTCTCTGTCTTCCTGAAAAATAAGTAAACCAAACACTTTCAGCAATAAACTGTATTTTCCTGATTTTCATTGTGACTTTTTGCTTTTCCCAATTTCATACTATTATGCGTCATTATACTCTTCCGGCCCTAGATAATTCACCCTGAGATTAGCTCAGTGGGTTAGAGCATGGTGCTGATAACACTAGGGTCATGGGTTCAAACCTCATATGGGCCATTGACTTAAGAGTTGAACTCAATGATTCTTGTGGATCCCTTCCGACTCAGAATATTCTGTGATTATGATTTGTGTTTGCAGACTGTAATCATAGTATAGTTCCTTCTCTTCCCTTTCTGTCTTTTCAACAATTGTTTGTGTTGCTGTATATACTACTTAGTACATTATAATTATGAATTATTTATATTAATATCTTTATATATAATTATTGTGGCTACCATATTGCATTCTTGTAGTGCTATAAGCTCTTGTGACTCTTTTGATAGATGGAGGTTCCTTCTGATGGAATAGGAGCCTTTCTCTATGGTTTTGTAAGCTTTGTGTCTATATAATATCCTGAATTTTTTTGTATTTGAGGCAAACAGTGTGAACAATCTGATGCTTTGTGAGAACACAACAATATGCTGATCATTAAGCTGTAACACATGCATATTATGGATAGGTAGCCATTGACTGGAGTGGGTTATTATTCCCAGCTTATTTAAAATAGGCTCCTTCAAAATACTAGATAAGTTTGTTTTGAGGATGATCTTTTCCAGGAATGATATATAACTTGTCATCCAAGAGAAACCTAAATATAATAGTGGTACAAGTGCTACGCTCCCTAGACAGCTACTTCACTTCAAAAAAAAGTGCTCCCATAGTGTCACGAGGGTGATTTCAGTCTTGTATCTTTAATGAGCTTTTGCATATAGATTAACATTTTCCACATTTGATTTCCTCCCAGGTGTGAGTTCTTATAAAACAAACAGCAGTACTCATTTGTGTTGATAGACTAGAAAATGTTATTTTAATTTCCTGAGCTTTGTGTATCTTTTGGCCAAAGTTCCATATGTCAAAAAGCAATGATTTCTTTGAGAGCCCTTAGTAAGGAGTTATTATGAAGAGTCTAAAACACTTGTGAGCTTCTGAAAGTGGCATTTCATGCCAGCTTCTCTGACCTTGTGAGTGCCTGCATTTCCAATTGTGAGCAGTTGTTTTGGGCAGCTTTGTCATGTTATGTGTTTTCCTTTCTTCAGGTTTTGTAAGTTACGACAATCCTGTCTCTGCACAGGCTGCCATTCAGTCAATGAACGGCTTTCAGATTGGCATGAAGCGTCTGAAAGTACAGCTCAAGCGCTCTAAGAATGACAGCAAGCCATACTGAGCACCCTCCCCTCCCGGACTGGAGTGAGAAGGATCTTCTGGTAAGTTGGAGAGGAGCGCACTTAAGTGATTCGAAGCCCTAAGGCTGTGTTTTTACAGTCCTGGAAGCTGATCCATGCCTTCTATCTGGCACATCTTCCCTTGAAGACTCTGCTGCAGCCTCTGCTGAGAATCCCGCTTCGGATGGAGGACAAGTTTGTGCTTTTGTTTCCAGTGTTTTACTTTGGAGTTTAGGTGCCATATCGCTGAGGTTTTTTTGTTTAGTTTTGTTTTTTTTTTCTCCCTTATTTGAAGTTTGCTGTGTTTGTAACCAGTGTGTGTTGAGAAGGACCAATGCCAGCTCCTTGTGGATGGGGAGAGAAGGTTAAAGGGAGCAGCAGAAACTGACACCACACTGCCTTGGATAGAGAGGAGAAGGGAAAGCAGAAATAACACAGAACAGCTGATGAAAACAAAGACAGGGAAGGAGAACAGTCTTGGGTGAAGAAGAACCGACTCCATGTAGTCTTTGTCATGCCCCAACCACTCATGGAAATTTCCGTAACTGTATGCCATGGTGGGGATTTAGTAAACCATCTCTAAAGCAGGAGACAGGCTAAAAGGGTGAACATATTAACAAGCCAAAGGAAAACTGCAGTGGTTTTTTTTTTTTGCTGTATATAAAGTAGTGTTTATATAGCACTGTGAATGTACACAGCACTTTATAAAATTATTAGATAATGCCTCTGCCCAGAAAATTTCACTGTCCGTTTACAGTGGAATATTAATGAGATGCAGTGAATTTCTCCATATATAAGAAAACGTATCCTATGTACTTTATCTAGGTTTTGTGGAAGGGTAGAGACAACTTAGTCTGGATGAATACATCTGAGGCTGGAAACAAACTTTTGATCCCTGGTAACCTGCAGAAGTTTTTTGACAATTTTTCTTCTTAACAGTTGATCGCATTCCCCATTTCTGTGGAATAATGTCCTTTTTTGCTATGATAGCTATGAATTCCTTCTCATAAGCATAATGTAAGTGCTGATTGTTTATTGAAATGATAACTTCCTGTTTTGTTGAGGGTTTTTTTTGTTGTTTGTTGGTTTTTTTAACAAACAAAACAATTTGTGCAGTGACATGGTCTAGTAATTAGGTGGTTTTTTACACTGCAGTTTTCCTTTAAGGTGGTGTGTACCAGTGCAGAACAGGCTAATCCAGGAGCTGTGGAACCAGAGTATTGAGCCATTCAGTCTTTTTCTGCCTTTTGGTACTAGCTGTTATCTTCTCTATTGAGGGAAAATTGAACACACCCCTTAAGTGCACACACACTTTTTCTGCATATTAGTGACATTGCTAATGCCTTGCTAAGGGCCTTTTGATATTCACTGGTTTTAGGGGGCTCAAAGGACTTTTGACACTCTGGCCTGAGCTGTTGTAAGAAATCCGTGTAGAATTCCATTTTATAACCACCAAAATCCGCCTCTGTCACAAGAGGAAGTTTACAATTTCTGTGTGTCTTTAACAGAGGTTCGATTTACCTCATATTTTCTTCTTTTCCTTGTTTTCTTTGTGTTCCTGGTTTGTGAGGCTGTTTTCCAGGGCACCAGCTAACACTGCAATCTGGAAGCCAGCTGCTAGATGATGAGTGCCTGGGTCAGAGATGGGGTCAGAACTTTGTGTTCTGCTCCACCAGGAGGAGCACTAAACCCATCAAACCTGAGATCTCAGTCAGAATCCCCACTTGTATGCAGTGATCTGTTGGGAATGTCAGGCATTTCCAGGAACTGGGCCCCCTGTGATCTCAAACCTCAGAAACCAAGGCCTGACCTGTAACATCCAAGGGGAGCCCTTTTCAGCTCTTAGACTGAAAATCAAACACTTAACGTCAGTCTGTCCATATTGATGGCAGACAGATAAATCTGTCAGTATTATTCAAATAATTTTGTGGTGGCTAAATTTCAAAGGCCAGATTGCCAAATTTCCCAGTTATGCTGGCATGTGGTACCCTTCTGTGTTAATTATTTGAATCTCTCTAGAAACGTAAACATACACTGAAGTGAACCATGTACACTTGAATTCTGCACCATGGGAAAGATGTGTCCTGGTTTTCTGAGAAAAGAGTGTTGGAGTGTGAAGGCCTCCAGGGTGATAATGGGATTTTTTTTATATATATATAAATAATATACTTTTCAGAAAAAGAAAAAAAAAACAGGAAAAAAAAAAACATAGTTGGGAGCAACTGCTCCAAGTGCAACCTGCTGTAACCAAGAATGTTGTTTCTATTTTTATAGAAGTTTTATACCGCTCCAGGGTGGAGAATATTTATTACCTAAATTATTTCACTGGAAAAAAAGGCCAGGGTTTTGTAGAATCCTGAATGTGATTGTTTAACACACATAATGATGTGCATGATTGAAACTACTGATTTTCAGTGGCCTGTTTGCAGCCCAACAACTGCTAAACGAGGAAGATGAATGCTGTGAACCAGTGGAGGAGAGCACTGTGCTCTGGGGTCTCTACAGTCACTCTTACCTTCTTTGCACCCTACCCCACTGTACTGTCCAAGACCTTTGTCCTGTTTTTCTTTTAACCTGATGCTCTGGCCTCTTTACTAGTCATTTCAGTTGCCCATAATTAGATATTTTAGCTTCTTCATCCTGTAGTGTGTCCTCAATACTGTAACTGACGGATCAAGCTTGGCATTGTTGCAAATAGGTGTGACCCCTGTTGACTTCAGGAGATTCACCAGTTTACACTGTGGCTTAGTTTGATCAGTGGCTCCCCCCAGACATAATCACCTTAAGTCACCTAACTTGGGCTAACTCTTGTGCCTTACTGGCATAACTATAAGTATTGCCAAAAAGAAAAGGAAAATAAATCTATGCAGGTTAAATTTTAAAAGATGTGATCCTCAGATGGTTTGACTCAATGCAGTTCAGCTCTCTTCAGTAGAGAGCTGCATCAGTTTTCACCAGCTGAAGATGTTGCCCTTTTTTGTGTATTTGTTTCAGATTTCCTTTTCTTGGTGTATCAATGTGTATGTTGCCAAAGTTAATAAATGTATCAAGTTTGTGACTTGGGCAGATTTTTTTTTCTGATAACAGAACTGATCAGATAAAGTCAACTTTCTATGTCTGTTTGATGGCTGCCGCTGATTATGGAGATTTAGGCTGCTCTTGCTTTTCAGTCTTAAGCCGGTTTTCTTCCTCAATCATTGGCAGGAAAGTCTGGGATTTTGGGTACTTGGGGCTTACATATTTTATTTTATTCTTAATTGTTATCATGCTCCCATTCAAGTGCAAATCAAATCAATGTCAAATACTTTTTTTCCCTGATAGCAAGATAAAAATTGATTGGGTTCAAATAAACTGCAGAAGGTTGCCTGAAGTACCCACATAGACTTAGTATGCTGTATGCTCAAAACCAAAGAACCTGCATTTTCCACTACAAAAAGTAGGACTTCAGATTAAATACAATTCCTTATTATGCGTGCCACCAGGAAATATTTAACATATTTTAAGTTACAAGGTGGGATTATCTACTTCATAGATTTATTTTTTCTCAGGAGATATTTGATTTTACTGCTGTAATAAGGTGAAAGTATTATGAACTTAGTCTGATACTACTTAATGTCAGTATTATAGTAATTGAAATCATAATTTTTTCAGTCCCCTAGATAATCAACAGTCCAAAATAGGATAGCTCTTTGTAATTTAGTTTTTTCTTCCATTGGTGCAAAGCTTGCATTATTAAAAAATTCCTTTGATGTATAGTAACTAAAATTTAATCCTAAGCAGAATGAGGATTGGAATTTTTCAAAAACATCTGAGGAAAAAATGGGGAATAGCTGTTTATATTTTGTTGGTGAGGTAGTTTCCTAGCTGTGGACATTGCTATCTGGAAAATAGGCACCTCAGAAAAATTTTCACTGGCAAATACATGTATCAAGAAAAAGCTTTTCTCTTGAATACTGAAAGTCACATAGTGTGATAATTCTATCATGCAAGCTGAATCTAACTGAACTGTTTCTTCTTGTTAATGATTGTGAGTTAGGGAAAAACAGCCAAACAGAATGAAGTTGTTCCTGTTTCATTTGGAAGTGTCTAAAAACAACTTGCATAAAGCAAATTTCAAATGAAGGGTGCAACTATGAACATGTAAGATTCTTTGAAAGCCTCTTGTTGCGGGCATTTAAACCTGAGGATGTTTTATATCCCTGAACATACCTAGCACAAAATATGAAACACAGAAGGCAGATTTATCACTGTTGTGAAAATTAAAAAAGGACAAACTGGAATAACTTTCTCCGAGTCTTTAAGTTCTTCTTCAGCATCTCATGGTTCTGTTCTTGTAGGCCAGTCTTTCCGTAGGACTTTGATGAAACTTATTCTTTCCCCTCAACATTGCTAAGTGAAATATTTGAAAAATCTCTAAAAAACAAACAAGTCACACAGAGCATTTTGATGGTACATGCAGAGATGTCACTTGATTTCATGCTTCTTCTTGTTTCTCATGCCTCAGTTCATGATCAATTTGCCTTTCTAGTTTAGTAGTGAAACTTTACGCTTATCTGCAAACTATCTAGAGTATTTCTAGAAATATGGAAAAAACTGCAAGAGTTGCATTGTATTCTGTTTGCTGGAGTTGGTTTAAACTCTATACTAAGTCCTTTCCTTTTATTGGAAAGCATGAAGAGCAAATTAATGTCAGCAGTACTAATAAGAGGAGTGTTGCCGGTTTAGTGGACAATGTGCTTCTTGTTGCTTTGGAACTAGAAACAACACTTGTTACTCTCAAATATGCTATAAATGCTGTAAGATAATATGCAAATCTCACCTTGTTCTAGTCTCTAACCAGCAGCTTTGAGATGTGCTGAAGACTAAGGCCACAAATAGGAGCTAAAGGGGAATTGGGGAGGTGGGGAGGCAGGAAAAGAAAACAAATCACTTCCTCTCTCTTCTACCTCCCACTCTCAACCCAAAATGTTCCTTGTCACTTGCAGATCACAAGCTGAGGGGAGGGAACATAGGTATTTATATCACTTAATATAAAAATTACTTTTTTATAAACTCTTCAAGAAAATTTCAGGAAACACAGTTTTTCTGCTCATCAAACTGGCAACAGTGACTGTAGAGCTTCTCAGAGCTCAGAATCCCCTCCTCATGAATTCAGGGAGCTGGGGGCCGTTACATAAAAGGTTGGGAACAGAAAATCCCTGTGCAGGTCTAGTGGTATGAAAAGTGCGCAGCTAGGACAAGTCTTAACTTGCAGTCAAGTCTTAAGGAATTCTTCTCTGATGTGTGGGCTTTTTGTCTTGTATAATCTTTTTTTTTTTCCCTTTTCCAAATCACCCACCCCCAGTTTCATGGGCTCCTAGGGAATGAGAAGGGACTGTAGCTGAAGGATTTGCTGGGCTACTACTGCCTAAGAACTTCACATGTTAGAGTGCAAGAAAAGTCTCAACCGTCAAACCACCTGTGAATCCCTTGTGTCCTCTGTCTTGTCTGTCATGGTCTCAGTCTCTGTGGCCAAATGTTAGCCCTGGAGTTGTATTTTTTTGAATTGGTCTCCTGGGGAGGGAGCTTGCTCTGTTCTTCTCCTAAACAGAGGTAGTGGAGACACTGGGCACGGGGTAGGGTGAATGCATGCTAATCAATGTGTCACTAGGCTGTGGAATGCTCCACAGACTGGGTGCTGAGAGAGAAATCCAGGCCTCTGCTTCCATTTGGTTTCTGGCAGTTTGATGTTTACTTGGTGTCCTTCATGTACTTTGACTTTTATTTGTCCATCGTTGGCATGTGCTGCCCTCCCCTGTCAACTCCCTTCCCCAGGAGATCTCATTGTACAGTGCCCATTCTTGTTCTCTCTCTCTGTGTTTGGATGTACTGCTCTGTGTAACTCAGTGGGTCTCCCTCTTTCTGGTTTGTTTTTTTTTCTAGATTCCTGCCGTTTGTTCATCGTTGTGCCTAAAGCATGTCGATGTGGCGTTCAAGTACATCGTCCAAATCCTTGTCTCTTCAGCTTCTCTGATGCTTGAACTCTCACCTTTGACCTTGTGTTGACCTTTGATGCTGATGTGTATTTTTATTACGTTTGTTTCTTTCTTTTTTTTTTTTTTTTGTGCTGCCAAATTGGTTTTGCTAGAAAGACTGCTGAAGGGGAATATTTAAACTTGCATTTGAATATAAAAGAATTTCTATTTTTCTAGACCTTCGTAAGATAACCACTTGATTTTGTGAATTTGATTCTTTGTAATTGTCTTCAGAGCAGCCTTGCTAGCATACCTTGTGGAGTATTTGTATTTCTGTGAACATACAGCCAATCACTTTCTAGGCTTAGTTTTTTCTGTGTGCTTAGTTTTAAAAACACAGTTCGAATTAAAAGTCAATTATATGGTGTGACTTAATCTTTCAGGAGACTTCCTAGTCACATTTTGCTGATTTGGTTTCTGTGCTTGAGGAGACAGCATGTGTTTTTCTGAGTTCAAACTTGTGACTTGAAGTGGCATCAACAGAAAACACTTGAACTACATTTTCCTCTGATTGTAGCTACATTTTTGCCCTGGCATTTACTGATTTTTTTTTAATTATTTTTATTTTTTCCCCTGCTTCCCTGTGTGATTATCAGTCTGCAGTGAAAATTTGATCAAAGTTGATGTTGTATTTTGTTAAGCTCCAGCATGCTTGGTTTTTTTGTAACTACAATCTCCTCAGCAAAATGTGATGGTTTTGTTTTAATCTTTCAAACTAAGATAGTGCCCAGAAATGTTTTGCATGTTTCCTGCCGTTTTCTTCACACCCTCGTATATATCACCTTCACCTCTCTGTTTTCTATAGTTTGTGCAAAAACTGAGCAATTTAATGGGTTTCAAAGGTATCCTTTAAATTGGTGGTTTTGGTATGACAAATATCTGATCAGAAGCCACCTGAGGGCATCTACCTGTGCACTTAGACTGTCTGCCTGACAGAGCACCTGGACCTTGTTCCATATCCAGTGCAGTCAGAGGCTCTGAGGGTGCTTGGTTGCACTGTTCATGTGGTAGAAGTTTTGGTGGAAGGGCATAGCTGGGAGCAGGAAGGTGGGGGAACTTCACAATATTTCTGTTTCCAAAGTTATGTGAAGTCAAGGCTCCTTTCAAACGCTTATGAGCACTTTGTACAAGTCAGGGAACATTTCTGTGAAGTCCATCACCGGTTTAAGACCATCAGTCAGAGCTTGGTGGCAGAATTCTGGAAGAATCTAGGTTAGCTCGTGAAACTAAGCATTTTAAATATCCCAGAGAAAGTATTTGTAAACCTGATCCTACAACTGCTGGCTCTTTTCCCAAGTGACAAGCACAATACAACAGCCTCTGAAGCTGTTACCTGAACAGGGTACCATCCCCAGCTCTCTTCTCAAGGGCCTTAGCTGGGGAATCTCTGCGGAGATTTTTTAATTTTTGTTTAGTTTTTAATTGGGTAATGAGCTGAGCAGTTTTGCTGGCTTGCAGGATGAACTAGAACAGGTTACTGCTCTCTGGGTAGCAGGCTTCCCCCTGCCCTACATACCGTCTGCACAGGTAGGAACTGGGAAGTCGCTTCTAGATGAAGGCACCTGAAGAGTGTGTGCTGTGATGAAGTTTCAGTCAGCAGCAGCAAGCTAGTGTAGGTATCTTAACAGTAGAAATAATGTGAAATGAAATCCCAGGAGAAGGGTTTTTGCTGAGAAAACAAATAGAGTTTCATTGGATAGAAATCTTAATTTTGTCCAGTGTTTGGGATAATGCAAAGATGTAAAGATTTTTTTCTACTCTACTCCCAAGTTGGCTGAGGATACTGTATTCTCAATAGGTGTTGACCAGACTTGTGTAGACAGTCCTTAATCTGCTTATAAAACAGAGCATGTTTGGATATGGTACATATACCTGGGAGTGAAATGTGAGGCTGGATGAAGAAAGGGTAGAGATTTATTTATTTGGGAAGTAGGGTTGTGGGCTGGCTGCTGTTAGTCCCACAGTCTGAATGCACAGGGCTGTGTGCTGGAGGGCACTGATGCCCTGCAGTGTATGGAGTAACTATCAATACATTTCTGTACATGCGCATTTGGTTCCATAAGGAACTTTGGGGAAACCTGTGGAAAATTATCTGAAGAAAAACCAAAATGCCAAATGTTGGGTGTTTCTTTCCTTTCTTCTTTCCTTTTCTTCCTTTGGTTGTTTTAATTGTTCTGTGGTGGTTTTAATGGATTTGAGACAGTGGAGCAGCAGCTGCCTTTCTGATTTTTGGCTGCTTTTTGTGAATAATTTAAAAAGAAAATTTACATTTTGGAGACAAACCTGTGGGCTTTTTTATTGGTACAAACATTGTATTTAACACTAGGGGTTTTGTACAGTTTTTTGCCTTTTCTACTAGAAAACAATGTAAAGTGATTCACAATGTGACGAGAAAACAAATTGCCACTATGACCAAATGTAGAGTCTGTTCTGCAGTAACAGGATTTAATCAACTCAAAGTCGTGGTTCAGTCGTAGAAATGCTTTTCTTTACCTTGTTTGAGCTGTTCCTTTTCTTCTTGTTTTGATTTGCAAAACAAAATGTCTTTTTGTGTGAAATTGTGTTGTACTCTGTAGAGAATTTACTTTAATGGTTTAAAAAGCAGAGGAGCGCATGTTGCTTTTCTGATCTGATCACAGAGTTTGTGTAGTGGATTTAAAAATGAAAAGATTTGTTACAAGTTTGGAACAAGCAAGTATGTGTTAAAGGAATTTTTCTTCCTTTTGTGTGTGTGTGTTTTTTTTTTCTTTTTGTCCCAAAGGGCAACTTAAAGCTGTTTTAATTGCACAGACACACCAACAACAAGTCATTTTGTATATGCCAAGTGTGGTACCTTCCTTTGTTTATTTGCTATTAAACTGTTTGAGAAGAGTCCTTGTGTGTTGTATTTGTGTCTTAAACTTGAGGTTCTTTTGGGATCCAAGCATGGGAAGATGAGGAGAGAGAACTATTTTCAGGTTTCTTGGCTGTGAGCCACAAAACTTTTCATGGCCCAATACCACTTGTTCTGGATGTACAGTATAGCCCTGGATTTTAACTTCCATGTAGACAAGCTACTTTGAGTTGAAATTGAAAAGATTTTTTTGATTGAGACACCTCTGCTTTGTGTCATTTGACAGCCAAGTCCCCTTTAGACAATAGATACAGAGAAGCTGAGAATCTTGGATAATGAGAGTATGTGTTACACTGCAGAGTGAGGTGTAGGCATATCCAGCCTCACAGAATGGATGCCATGTGGCCACGTGCCTGTCCGTGCACTGCACTTAATGGTGTTTCAAAGGCTAAATACCTTCAGCGTAACACCAGACATCAGCAGGAACAGCACATGTGCGTGGTGGTGTGTGGGATTAGGCACCAGCTGATACTGCTCTCACAAGCCCCATACCCACTACCGCCTCCTTACCCCTTCCGGGAACATGGCCAAGCTTGCTGAATCTGTCCTGGTTCTGCAATATGAAGGTATCTGCAGCCCCCAGTGCTCCTGGTCCTGGAAATACTACATAGGAACTCCAAATGGATTTGGATTACTGACTAGTAATAAGCAAAAGCTACCTGCTTTGCAGTTAAAACTAAGATATCTTTACAATTCATTTTATTTCAAATTAATAAAAAATATCTAGCATAGCCAAAGCATAATTCATTGAGAAACTTGCCACAAGTTTGACATTAATAGTGCCTCTCTTGGAAGGAACATACCACAGTGGCTATGATTTTGCCACATTTCTGAAAGCTTCTAAAATTCCGTGATGTTACTCCTTCCTACTGCTGTCTTGCATCTCAGAGACTGCAAGCATTTTCAGAGCAGTTATGTTTCTCCTCTGCGTCCTTTTCCTCAGTTATCTGGCATACTCTGTTTCACCCCATTACTTCCTACATGATTGTAAATCTGAGAGCATTTTCAGGCTTCAGGATTCAGTGCTGCATTCCTTGCCCTGGAGCGCACCAATTGCGAAGTGAGGCGCTGAGCCACCTGTTACAGAGTGTGCTGGGATCCCTGCAGTTAATTTGCAGCTGTTGAGAAGAGGGGCTGGAGAGATTTCAGTTCAGATATGACTTGAGGTGAAGGATGGAGAGAAACAATTGAATCAGAAAAAGGGGGTTTTTAGGCAGAATGGAAGATTCCAGCTTGTGCAAACAATTCACTAGGCTGGTCTTACACAGGCAAAGCTTTGTCAGTTGCATCTTACAGAACTGACACTAGGCAGGTGGGGGGTTTTTGTTTGGTTTGGGGGGGGTTGTTGGTCGTTTGGGTTTTTTTAAGGTTTTTTCTTTAACAGGCCACCACCAGTCAGTAGGCAATTAAACTACAAATAAGAGCCTGTGTATTAGTTCCTGAAAATAATAAGCATTTTCAGATGAGTTGTTACATTGGTCAACATCAGTAGAAAATACAGAGTTTCAGGTAAAATCTTGATATTGAATGTTTTAGGGGAGTTTTTTTTCCTCTCACATCCACCTCACTTGCACTACTTGTTTGGACTCCCATCTCTGATCTTCCTGACTTTACCAGCCATGTTCTGCTGTCTTCATATGGCCAGGAGTCACCAGGGCCATGTTATGAAGAGCAGTAGGGAGAAGGACAAGCAGCTCAGTGTGGTCACTGAAGAAGTGAATGCATGATTAGCCACACTGCATGCTCTGCTGCATGACAGGTGAGATTCCATAATTTGGTGTTTTCAGGCACCATTCAGGCTTATTTATTTGCAGGTCTTGAGAAGAAACTGGGGATCATTTACTGTAGAAGCTGTACCTGAATCTTGTATGAACTGGAGCTGTCTTGAACCGCAGACTGATGCCATTACTTTTTTGAAGCAGTATGGGCAATCAGTGTCAATCTTTAATCCCTCCTTGTTTAGGTAGGCACTAGGTTCAGAGTGGTATGTTTCATATCTCAGAGCATGTTCCTGGTTTATGAAGATGACCAGTTTGAACTTGATGGATCTAGCCCTTATTTTACTAGGGTAAGTTTTTATCTCAACATGTGAGTTGTGAGTTGATTCCAAAGAGACTAAGCACTGTTTCATAGGAGAACTCAAAAGCAAGGAAGTCCAGTGTGATTAACAAAATGCAGGACAGATCATTTCCTGTTAGATGGGTTTTGTCAGGCTGCAAGGCATCCTCTGTTAGCTTTGGCTGTGCTGTATGGGGAAGGAGCAGTGCTTTGCTGTGTGGTCCAAAAGCATCAGGATGAGTTTGAGTTACAGGCAGGTCACTTGTGGAAGGTTAATTTTGCAAAGTAGTGTGATCTAGCAAAGAATTTTTGTTTCCCCCCTTCTTGAGTCCTGGCTTGATTCTGTTATATAGCAGGCTCCAATGTTGCTTTCCTGGCCTCTTAACTTGATGGCCTCACCATTATCAATGCTTTCCATGGGGATCAGTCTTTGGGATCTTGTCTCCATCCCACCACCCACCCCCAGAGGGAAATATAAAAATTACTGCAGGGAAGAGAGACTTTTTTAAATTCTGAATCAGACTTCTATGGGAGTCTTAAAATCTGTAAAGTACCTAGATAATAATTTAATGGTACTGCTGAAGTGATCTTTACACATTAACCAGCTGTACTCACTGTTATTTTTCTTCAGCTTTTGTAGATTTTTTTCCACAGTTTCTACTTCCATAGTTTGAGAGTACACATAGTCTATGCTGAAACATCATCTAGCACATTCCCTCTCTGAAAAACAATGCTAAATTAAATAATGCAAATATCATAGTATATATAAGCTCCCAAAAGAGAATCAGTCTGATTGCAGTAAAACTTTCTACAATTTAATATGCTTCTTCTTAAAATATTTTTTCTGAGGAAATTTTGGATAAAGGTACAGATGTAATCTCTTAAGATCATAACTCCTATGATGTAAAGCCTCGAGGTAGACTGTGGCTCCTTATTTTGTGTCCCGCTTTCCTTGGGGATTTTACCTCAGGAAGGCACCCTTGGGTTTGTGTTGACACAGGCCAGGATGGTCTGATTGGTGTCCTATGAGGTAATTCTGCTGGTATTTACCTGTGCTTGGGGAAGAACCGCCACCAAATTCACATAGAAGCAGGGAGGCAGCTGGAGACATGCCTGCTTTTGCAGGTGGGTCTGTTGTTAAAACTCAAAATTGCAATTGCTTCTCTTTACATAGTAAAAGGATCCCAAACCAGGTTCCTGGGACTTCTGTATTGAAAAAACATTAGATATCCCAGAGGCATTCTCCACCCACCCTCCCACCCCCAGGTTTGGTGTATCTTCTTAGGAAGGACAGAGTAAATCTATAGACAACCAAGGCTGTGGCCATTAGAAATGCAACACATCAATAAGGGTATGAAACTTGACTCCCAGAGGAACCAGTCTAACTTTTACTTTTTCAACGGAGTGTGGGAAAGTTGAAGCTATATTCTACTTGGGCTAAGAATTCTCTCATGCAGTCAGAAAGTGCAGAAATCTGTTGCTCTGTGTCTTCATTGTCATTCATCATGAAAGATCAAGTTCTGGATGCAGAATTTCAGCAGTGCCTTTGACAACTTCTGTTAGAAACTCTTGGAAGACTGCCATAGGCATCTGATGGCAGGAAGCAACAGTCAATCAAGAATAAAGGTTTTCAGGATTGTTAGCTTCTTGTCTCTGAAGTTAGGAAGTCAGTCCTGTATTTGCAGCAAATCTGTGACCTGTGTCCACAGAAACAGTCCATGTTTACAGCTGAGGTCTTCAAAAGGGAGGCTGAATTTTGTGCCTAGCAAAGTATCAGGCACATTGTTGCAAGTGCAGTCATCTAGTTCATACCTGACTTTTTAAGGCATATATTTTTCCTACTATGCTACCTGAGTCTGCTAGCTCCTAAGCTAGCCCACCACCAGCAGTGCATGTGAAAGGAGATGGTCAGAGAGAGAGGAAAGAGACAATTGAGGCATCCCTGTGACTGCAGCCAATTGTCTCTCCCTGGGGTATTTATAAGCTGCATACTGGTGGGCAGGGGTGGGCAGTTGGCACACTGTGACCTTGGGAGCTGAGGAGCCTGACTAGCATTCCTGGGAGCCACGTGAGCCAGACTGGCAGGAGCAGCTGCAGCCAATGGGGAGGAGACCAGCACTGACTGCTCAGATTGAGTTTCACTCCTGTCGCTTGAGATTTTTCTCTTTCTCTCCCTGTTGTGCTTTTCGTCTTTGTTTATGGGATTGGACAGGCAAATGCACTGATGGAGCCCTAGTGAGGAAGATCTTTGCCTAGTGGATTTGGGAGCAACCAGTTCTTGCCATTGCCTACCACAGCTCCAGCCCCCTGACATGGGTGGGCTTCTACGGCTCCGGGCCTTCTGAGCACACAACCTGCCCTCCTCTAGTGGGGCATTTTAAGTTGTGTTCTCTTGTAAGCACTTCCTTTTTGCTGTCCTTAGAGGTTAGTGTATGAGGCTTTTTAATGCATGGGAGATGGGTCAGGACCAGACAAAGCACCAGATAGAGAAAGGACTTCATCTTTATCAGTCTAATCAGACCGAAAAGGCCCTGCGAGTCTGGATGAGGGTTTTGGAGAAGTCTGCGGATCCTGCTGGCAGGTTTCGGGTTTTGGGTTGCCTCATCACTGCTCATGCAGAGATGGGCAGATACAAAGACATGCTGAAGGTAAGGTAAACTGGAGATGAATGCATGCCATTGTGTCGCACCCACTATGGAATGTGGCTGGAGATTAGAACCTGAAATCAGGGGGTGGGGGGAGTATTTTGTATATAACAGAAAATACCAGCTATTGAGCGCATCTTGTGGGCTGCTGTAATCACTGTGCTGACCAGTAACTCCAGCCCACAAGATACACAGAATACTATTTTTCACTGGGTCTGGTCCCTCGGGATTCCTGGGTTATTTAGGTTCTCCAGTTGATCATGGAGACCTTTCTTGATTTATTTACCACATACAGGCACACCATGTTATCAGGCTTCAGGAAAAGGTATGAAAACAGAGCCTTTGCTCCACTTCAAGCTGTATTGTGTATGTCAAAGAGATCTCCAAGTGGATTCTGTAGGATAAACACTGGTCTTGTGGAAACGTGTCTGTTATCTTGTTCAACTTCTGTCTGATATCTAATATAGATCTTACATTGGGGTGTTTTTTTTATTATTACAATTAGTAAAAAAGGGGGCTGATTAAGAGAGAAAAGATGATGCTTTTTTGGTGGGGCAGTTGAGACACTCCAGGAGATTTCTGACAGCTGAGGTCAGAGAGTGGCTCCTGGTTGTCAGGACAGCATAGAAGAAAGAAAGAAAGAGGGATAGGGGGCCTGATGGAAGAGTGATAAAAAGAAGCTGAAGTTACATTTCAAGAGCATGAGGATAAACAGTTTAAGTATATAAACAAAAAGAAGCTGATGTGTGGATCTGAGAAGTAACAGGATGCATATAGAGAGCAGCAGGCAGCATTTGGGAGGGCGACTCAGGAATCTGTAAGACAAGTCAAGAGGATGTTGTAACAGTCTTAAGAAACTATCCCAGCCTGAAATAGGGTCTTGCTAAAGGGCCTTGATATTCTTGTTCTGATGGCTTTGGTTGCCACTTACCAGACTGGTAGTCATTCAGCATTTAGAGCAAAAGGGGAAGGGGGTGTCTGTGGGAAACCAAACAGGTGTTCAACCCAGAACATCGGCAGGTGTCTACATCTCATTGAAAAGTTTTTGATAGCTCTGTTTAGAATTGGAGTGAAGGGGGGCACATCTTACTAGTAAACCCATAGACATGTCAGAGCCCTATATCAAAACCAAATACTTAGGATAAATAAGAGAAGAGGGGTATTAATATACTTGAAAAACATATGAAGACAAACAATTATGTTAAGTAGTGGCAGAAGCAACAGACTGATTAGGGAAGAGAGAAGGAAAAAAGGTAAGATGTAGCTACCTGAAGGAAATACTGAAAGCTTCACGGAAAAAAAAAAAGCAAAGCAAAGGAGTGGGCTCAGTATACCTGAACATCGATTTGTTACCTGAGAAGACGAAAGAAAGTGGGATCAGGGTAGGTGAATTATAGTTCCTCCCAGTGTTAAGAAGGCAAAGTAATTATAGTTCCTCCCAGTGTTAAGAAGGCAAAGTGGCTTCAGTCAAACCAACGATTTTATACAGCAAGGAAAGAAGAACTTAAGCAATCAGTCATTGAGCGAGGAAATAACAGGAGAAAAGGAGTCAGAATTAAAGGTGTGAAGTAAACAGTGATTTAAGCAGGGTTGTGATGCTCAACCTCTCTTTGAGAGAAAAGTTACTTCACACCAAGAAAAGAGAAGCTGTGGCAATCAGCAAATAATGAAGAACTTGTGCAAAGGTAAGGGAATGTGGGGAAGCTGAGCTAATGCACATCAGTGGATCCACACAGCAGCCTTCCTAAACTAGGGAAACTAAGAAGATATACAAACCTAAACATACCCAATTTATAGTTGGTGGGGTTTGTTTTTTTCAGTTTGTTTGTTGTTTTGGGTTTTTTTTTGTGAAGAATGTAAAATGTTCTAGTAACTTAAATTATTATCTGTTACCACTATACAAAAAAGAAGTAATTGATTCCCTTGGGAATTGTCATCCATAAACCTAATTGATAATCTCTAATGAAAATTGCTAAATATTTACCTTTGCTACTGGTACTAATTCAAGCCTGCAATGTGCTTGGTTCATCACAAAACACAAGTCACTGCTTAGAAGAGTTTGCAGTCTGAAAGAAAAAGACTTCTTTTTAGAGAACAGAGAGCAATGAATTTAAGAGAACAGTATAGAACAAAAACTGTCAAGACTGCAATTTATTGGGGAAAAAGTCATGATAGAAGTTGCTCATTTGCTTTCTTTTATTAATAGACTAATAACTTAAGAATGTCAGAGAAAGTGGAATACATTAAACTGAGTGAAAGAAAACTGAGCTGCATTGTGTCAGATGTTTCCTCCTTCACCTGCTTCTCTTTAGGGACATTTAACAGCTTTTTTGCACTAACCACTAGCCTAGTTCATCTTCCCTGCCCCAGAGACTGTGTGGAGAGAGGGAGAGGTTTCTTCAGTGTTCAGAGGCTTTTTAAACCACCAGATAACTGCTCAATGCATATGATGCATCTCAGTCTGTGCTGATTGATCTGCCCTGCTCAGAGATGAGCCTCTTCTCCAGCATAGGGTGCTACCCTGTGGGTGCTTGAGCTGTATTTAAATAAACTACACATTTTTATAAACACTGTCTTCTCTACTTAAAGTTTGCAGTGGTACAGATTGACACAGCACGGGAGCTGGAAGACCCAGATTACCTTACAGAGAGCTACCTAAACCTGGCTCGCAGCAATGAGAAACTCTGTGAATTCCAGAAAACAATCTCTTACTGTAAGACATGCCTGAACATGCAGGGTACCACTGTGAGCCTGCAGCTGAATGGCCAGGTGAGCCTCAGCATGGGCAATGCCTTCTTGGGCCTCAGCATTTTCCAGAAGGCTTTGGAGTGCTTTGAGAAAGCTTTGCGCTATGCACACAACAACGATGACAAGATGCTGGAGTGTCGAGTCTGCTGCAGCCTCGGGAACTTCTACACCCAGATAAAGGTGCGGTAACCAAAGGGACAGAGGGATGACTGTCTCATGGATTCAGGAAAGAATTGGAAATAGTGTGAATTTCAGCTTATGTCTTTCCTATAGGAAGTGAAGTACTGAGAGAACACTGTAAGCTAAAATCCCTTTGTAAAATCATCAGGAGTACTCTTGGTTCACAGTAAGGATGGGAGGATCAATATCACGTTTATACAGCACAGCAGAAGCAGCTGTGGATATGTGTTGAAAAGATCAAACTCAGCTTCAAAGAAAATCACATCAGAGAAGATACTGTCTGCACACAGAGCTGGCAGCCAGAACTCATGGATTCTCTATGTCTACCACTCTTGTAGGCAAATAGCTGCCAGGAAGCAGCTGTAGGTAAAACCAGGCAGGAACTGAGCATGGAGGTGATTTGGCAGTTCTAATTTCTATTACAAACGGCAACAAATAGGTTTTTCTCACAAAGTCTTGATTTTTGTCACTAATTAAATACTCAACAACTGAATTGCGGAAAACTATAAGTAACCTTCCCTTATAATACTCAAAAGAAAGAAAATAACATTGTGCTGGATACTTTTCAATTATGAAATAAGAAAGGAGAAAGGAAATTTTAAAAGTTGAGATTTCCTATGTGCATTGTGGAGAATTAAAAAAAAAAAGAGGACTTTTTCACTTCTGCAGTCTCATAACTTGAGAATGGGTTTAGATATTTAGATAATTATTGCAAAATAAGATTTATTTCTAAAATTATTCTAATTCAAAAAGATGCTTGAAAATGAAATGTATTATTATTTATTGTGAATTGGGCGAGGCCATGATTCTTAATTCCTGTTTCCTGCAATGATGGATAACCAACTTCTTGGAGATCTCGACTCACCTATGAAGAACATGAAGGCTCCACGCAGATGTTGAAAGCAAAGATTTAAGAGCAGAGAAAGTTTTCAGCCTTTGGTTACAGAGGAGGGTAAATGGTTCCTGCAGAGTAAAGCTGATGGCATACTACATCAAATTGATTTGCTGGGTCATTTACCCCAGTGTCCTGAACCCAGAGAATAATATGAATTCAATATATGGCAATTCCACCTTTCACAGTTTAAGATCCACTGAAATACAGCTTGTGGAAGAGGAGCAGAACAAGTTTAAAGGTGTATAGAAATCTGCTAGATGCTGCATTGTTAGTAAAGTTGGGGGTTTTTTCTTTTTTTCCTTTTTGCTTTATTCTTGCTGTGACTGCTGTCTGTCTGCTTGTCTGCATTACAGGACTACGAGAAAGCCTTGTTCTTCCCATGTAAAGCAGCTGAGCTGGTGAATGATTACGGAAAGGGCTGGAGCTTGAAGTACCGTGCAATGAGCCAGTATCACATGGCCGTGGCCTACCGGAAGCTGGGGCGCCTGGCCGATGCCATGGACTGCTGTGAGGTACAGGGTGCGGGCAGCCACTGAGCTCTCTTGACTCTAGATGTTCCTGCTGCCTCCCAGCCTTAGAGCTGTGGTTTCAGTAGCCCAGGGGGCTTCAAAATTTGGGTTTACAAATGGCCCTTGCCTGGGAACATGAGAAAAAGACTTTCCATGCCATTTCCTTGGAGCTGATCTTTCAGTGGCCAGAGTGCACGGTCTCAGCCCTGCTGTTTTGAACCAGGAACAAGCTCTTCTACTGACCAAAGACAATTTCTTTCAGGAGTCCATGAAGATTGCCCTGCAGCATGGTGACCGGCCACTGCAAGCGCTGTGTCTGCTGTGCTTTGCAGATATCCATCGCAGTCGCAAAGACGTGCAGGTACAGCTCTTTCCTGCCAGGAAGGATAGAGGGAGTAGCAAGAGGGTATGAAAAGCAGGCCATAGCAAAACAGATATTTTCCTCCCTGCTTCTGCAGACAGCCTTTCCTCGGTATGATTCGTCCATGAGCATCATGACAGAGATTGGAAACCGCCTGGGCCTGATCCAGGTGCTGCTAGGAGTGACTAAGTGCTGGATGATTCAGAAGGAGCTGGACAAGGTCAGTTACAAACTTGTTTCTACAGAAGTTTGTTAGACAAGACTAGAGCGTATAGTCTGCACTTTGATGGGAGTGCAGTTCAGGAGAGACCTGTACTCCTTAGTTCTACCAACAGGGTCTGTTGCTTGTACAGTTACATTTCTCCGAATGGTCTCTCTCAGCCAGGAATTTGTTACTAATAGTAGGAACATCCATTCTGAGTCAGGCTGCTAAATTACAGAATTGCCTCATAAGTCAATCGTGATGACTTTAAGCACTACACTGAGAAACCAGCACTGGGGGAAGGAAGCCTTATACTCTGAAATAGATTCCTCTGTCTACTTTTTAATTATATTACTAAGCTCATTGATGTGCTAATGATAACCTTTAAGCAGCTCTACAGCTCCACCATGTGCTTCGTAGGCAAACGTGGCATCAAATTCCTGGAGAAACTTAAAAACCTATAAACTCTGATGTGAAACAGAGAAATGAGAGCAGAAAGTCATTTGGGAATAGACAACCAGTCAATATAGAGCAAGGGGATGAAGTTACTTAGTTTGAAAATGCTTAGGCCATGTATGTGTGCTATAGTCCAGATTGCACTAGATGCAACACATTGTACTGCAGGATCATTATTTAGCCACAGAGTGAAATGCTCAAAGGTTACCCCTGAACCTGGTGCTGAACAACCTGGAATAGACCTGCGCAGTGCCACATCAAGATGCTGGTTTCAGTCTAGATACAATGAAGATTCGGTCTTATCACTCATATTGAGACACAAAGAATTTTAGCTCAAATGAGGCATCCCAGATACCAGGATGTCAAGTATATGTCTGTCAGAAAAGACAAGTTCAAGGTGCAGTCAGCATTTGAGTTGCCTACAACAGGGAATCAGCTGGGTGAGACACACTGCGCAATCTCAGTGAGTAAACACTATGTTAGCAATAGAAGAAGAAACTGTAGACTTAAAATGTTTTCTCAGTGTCAAAAGAATGGGACAGGACATAGTAGGTAGGCCTCTACAGAAGATAATATTCAGAGCACTCATCAAACTCCTACATCTGCTGATCCCATCTCCAGCCACTACCACTCTCTGATATCACAAGCAGCTCTCACTTGAGAGAGCATGGTGACAGCGTTGCACAGAACCCTAATGTCACCAAAACCCACAGAAGAAGACAATGGATAAATCTTATATTCTGTTACAGGCATTAGAGGGAAGTCTGCCCTCGTGGGTCAGAGGCCTTAAGCCTGTTGCCCAAATGTGGCCTCCTTAGAGGTCACAGCCCTGAATACTCACCCAAGCCTGTCCTTCAACTTGCCAGTCCCAGTTTCCATTTCTTATGCTTCTTGTCCCAGTTACCTAATAAAGCAATTTGCTAACTTTCCACTTTCAGAGTCCCTATTCTTGTCCTAGCTTCCTCCATCTTCCCAGTCTCCTTGGCCAGTTAGTCCATTTCATTTGCAATGTAGTCAGTACTATTGCAGATCCTCCCAGGTTGCTCTCACAGCTTGCTTGCCCTCGTTCTTGTGCAGTCTCATATTCCTGTCCAAGACAAACTGTCCCCTGGAGTTGTCAAGATCTCTTCTCCCTCCCCCCCCCATGCTTCACTTTGATTCTTAGTCATTAATTTCAAGGTTTCCCAGTAAACACTGAGTCTTCCTAGGCACAGTCCTCAGCTATGTTCTCCCTGCTAGCCTTCAATTCCTGCTTCCCTCTTCTAAAAGTTCCTTGCTGCCACCACAGGTCTAATGCCATCTTCTCTGCATTCACAGTGCATTTTTTCATCTCATCTGGTCCTCTTCTTCTAGAATAGCAGTAATGCCGAATTATAGGGTAAGAATTTTATAATGTTTCTCCTGAAAACTACTGCATCACAAGGGAGACCTCTTCTTCCCCTTGGACAAAAAGAAGCAGATCTCTATAGTTCTGGAGAAGAGAGACTAATGATCAAGGAACACTGTGACAACTAGGGGAAAGTAGGGATTCATTTGGTATGACAGCTGCTATGCTAAATATTTCCTTCAGATTTAAAAAATGGATAGCAGAACATTCCTACATCACACCATGCGTTAGTAAGGCAAAGTGGATATATGAACAGCAGGGAAAAAATGGATGAGCATGATGTATTGGTGTTGCTGATCCCTTTCCTCGTCTCTTGTACAAGTGAAATTGGAGTTGCCCAACAATTAATGAGCCTGTAAGGTAGGATGGGGAAAAGGCTTGCTTTGCTTGTGCTCCATCCCAACCCCAATGAGCATGTATCACTGAGTTTAAATAAGTCTATATTGTCTCTGCTTGGAAACACCAGCCTCTGCCAATATTTGCACTGTGTGGCTGGAACATAAATGTAGCTCTTGGATTATTTGTGGTCTTTTAGAAACTAAGCTTTTCTTATTAACTTTTGGGAGGGGAGGGAAATCTGCCAGACACCTGTCTTGCATCTCCAGAGTTGCAGTGATGCTTGTTTATCCAAATTTTACTCTGTACCTCTTTTAATAATTCCCACAGGACATTCATACAAGTCTGGTTTTGATATATTAGACTGAGAACTGATGATGCACACTCTCCATTCACAGGCTCTGGAAAGCATTGAAAAGGCACAGGAGCTGGCAGAGGGACTAGGGAACAAGGTAGGATCCTACAGCTTCTCTTCAGCACTGTTTATAGTCTTCTCTCAGGCAACATGAGAAGTCAAGTATTAAAGTATCCGGACTTGTTATTGCCTGTTAACATGTCTGTATTAATCAGTCAATGCTTGGGACTTGCTTTGTTTTTTCATGGGCTGTTGCACAGATAATCATCAGTGTGCAAGTCTGAAAAGTGAGCGAGGAGTCACAGTGGGATAACCAAAGGGGAATGGGAAGCAGTAAGTATAGTATGGCCAGTCTTCGCGAACGAAGATTTTGGGAAAGGTCTTTTACCTTCCGAGCCCGCACAATGCATTTTTTAGGTGAGACACAGCATGTGCTGTACTGAGACCACCCTTTAATCCTAAGGTTCATCTGCTGGGGCCAAGCAAGCTTGGACAATGGCAGTGAGGTCCTCAGGATGTAGGTTTGTTTAGAGTGACCTTCTCTTAGATGGATGGCCTCACAGGGCTAATGAGCTCCATCTGCCCGGGGGAGTATCCCTGACCGGGAATCGAACCCGGGCCGCGGTGGTAAGAGCACCGCATCCTAACCACTAGACCACCAGGGGTCCCCAAGGGAAGCAGTAAGAATGAGGTATGAAACAAGCAGACAGCTAGAGAATTAGGGGTCTCTTTTGAAAAAAAAAAAAAATATTTTTGCCCTGAGCAGCAGGTGAGCTGTGTGCTGGCTGGAGGCAAAGGGAAATGAAATACACTGTGTGTTGTGGGTAGCTCAGGAAAACCATCGATGAAAGAGCTGCAGCGTGCCTCAAACCTGGTGTCACCTCTCGTGACACAAAGAAGTAGGGTTAATAGCAGGAAGTGCTGAAAGACCAAATGTCCTTATGACTGATCCTATCCCTTGGACAGCTTTCTCTGTTGATGTTTCTCCAGTTGGCTGATGGGGCTGTAGTGGTTCCTACTCCTTCTGTTTCTGGTCTGTCTTCACCTTGTTCACTTTTCTTATGTTTCTGTCCATGTGCAGCTTGGCCTGCTGAAGCTCCACTGCCTGTGTGAAAGGATCTATCGCACAAAGGAGCAGCAGCGAGAATTGCGTGACCATGTAGTGAAGTTCCATGAATGCGTGGAGGAGATGGAGCTGTACTGTGGCATGTGTGGAGAGTCCATTGGGGAGAAGAACAACCAGCTCCAGGCACTACCTTGTTCCCACTTCTTCCATTTAAAGTAATTAGCTGGAAGATTGTTGTCATGACATTAGTCATAGGAAAGAGCTGTTTATGCCTACTGTTTATGTAGGACAGTCCTAGACATGTCTTTGTCTTGCTTACCTGTCCCTTGCAGGATCCCATTGCAGCGCTGTGAGTCTCATGGCCTTGAAGGGTGAGATTAAGCCATAATATCCATCACACTCACACTTCTGTCCTCTTAATGATTGTTCACCAATGTCCTCACTTTGTAGGTATTCAGCCCCGTTCACAGATTCTTATTCGATTCCTCTTGGGGAATCAATTCTTCTTTCCCAGGAACAGTTTGGATTTTTCCCGAGTCCCCTCTTCCTCTCTTGGCTAGTGACACACGGAGGTGAAGTCTGTTCAGCCCGTTATCGTGCTACTGCCATGGCAGAAATTAGCTGTACCATCATTTTATTTTTAGAAGAAAGAGGAATGTAACAAAACACTTAATTCTGAAGATTAAGGATTTAAAAACAAACCCTCCCACTGACACCAAAATTAGGATCAGATTGCTGGGCAGTAAGGGGTGCCCGATGAACCCTGTGGATTTGCCTCCAGCAACACCGAAACGTAGTGCTGTAGAGGAACGTGCTGAAGTGCCTCTATGGAAGGGGTGGGAAAGAGATCAAATCTTTGCCCGTGGCGGGAGGGAACACGGGGAAAAGCTGTGGTGTGGAACAGCCGCGGGAGCGGCGCTGGGGGAGCCTCCGGCCGCGGAGCCGCCCCGAACCGACCTCCTCCCTTTGCAGGTGCCTCCAGACCAACGGGACCCGCGGCTGCCCCAACTGCCGCCGCCTGTCGGTGAAACCCGGCTACGTGTGACCGCCCGCGGGGCTCGGCGGTGCCGCGGGCACTGACGGAGCCGCTCCCGGGCCCCGCTGGGCCGTGCGGGGCCACCGGCGGCCGCGGGGGCGTCCTCGGCCTCCCCTGCGCGTGGCTCACTGCGACTCGGCCCGACCCCGCCGCCTTCCCCTCCCTCCTCTGTACGGGCACTGACTGTAATAAAGGTTTCTCCGGGAGAGCGCCCCGGCTGCCTCCGCCGCCGGGCTCTGGGCACCGCCCCCGCCCCGCCCCCGGATGGCGGCGGCGCCATCACTCAGCAGATTTGGGGACGGCACGTGACCCGCCGCCCGCTCCCGTCTCGCTTTGGCAGATTCGGCACGTCCGTGCTCGGCGGGGCCGCGGTCCCGGAGGCGGCAGCGCTTAGGGAGAGAAGGGGCCGCGGGGCCCCCGAGCCGCCCGTCCCGCCGCCTCCCGCCCTGAGCGGGCGAGGGCAGTGCGGAATCTGCCGTCCCGAACCCGCCGCGCGGTGCGCGTCCGCAGCCCGGCGGAAAAATGGCGTCGGTGTGGGATGAGTCGGAGGTGAGGGACCGGAGTTGCGACCAGGGGCGGCGGGGCTGGGGCTGGGGCGAGGCCGAGCTGAGGGTGACGCTGCCGTTGTGCCTCCGCAGGACGGCGTCGGCGAGGAGGTGCTGAAGATGTCCACGGAGGAGATCGTGCAGCGCACCCGCCTCCTCGACAGCGAGATCAAGGTAGCGGCCCGGGGCCGCCGCCGGGCCGGGGAGCGCGGCCGGGCCAGGCCGGGCCGTCCGGCCTTGGGAGCCTCGCGCTGCTGGAGCTCGGGGCGGGCTTAGCACAGCCACGGGGCAGCGGAAAGTAAGACGCGGTTAACTAGATCGAGAACGGCAGATTGAGGAGTGGTGATTTTCGAGGGTAGAAACACTGGGAAAGCAAGCCCGGGGAAGCTAGTGGGCGGTCGTTCTACACAGCCTTGGATGGTCTTGCCTGCCTCGTAGGCACAGGGGAGCGGGAGATCTGTTCTGTGGCCTGAGACGCAGGTAGGATCATCGGGTAGTTCATGTTGGAAGGGACTCGAGAAGACCTCCAGGCCGAGCTCCTTTTCAAAACAGGGTCAGCCGTAAGCCAGGCTGCTCAGGGCTTTATCCTGTTGAATCTTGAAAGCCTTTGAAGACAGATATTGCACCACTTCTCTGGATGTTCAGTGCCACCACTTGACAGACCTCGTGAGGATAAAGATTTGCTTTACACAGAGGCTGAGCGTCTCTTGTTTCAGTCTTTGTCTGTTGTCTCATCCACCCACTGTGTACTCCTGTGAAGCGTCTGGTTCAGTCTTCTTAATACCTTCCCCAGTAGTTCTCCAGCTGAACAAGCCCACTTCCCTCAGCTACTTCTCAGAGGGGCTGTGCTCCAGTCCCCTATCCATCTTGGTGGCTCTATGCTGAAGTCGGTCCAGTTTATCAATGTCTTTACTGTATGGGGCGGGCCAAACTGGACCGAGTACTCTAGATAGGATCTAACAAGTGTTGAGTAAAGGGGACTGATCACTTTTCTCCATCTACTGCCTTCACTCCTGTTAGTGCAGCCTGGGATGCTGTTTGCCACACTGTCAGAGTACATGGCTGGCTCCTGTTCACTTTGCTGTCCATGGACACCCCCAGGTCCATTTCGTCAGAGCTGGTTTCCAGCCAGCCAATCACCAGCCTGTGTCATTGCAAGGTGCACTTCTTTCCCAGGTGCGAGGCTCTGCATTTGTCCTTGAATTTTGTCAGGTTTCCTCTGTGCCTGTTTCTCCAGTCTCTCAAGATCCCTGTGAGTGGCAGTTCTGCCCTTGAGACTATGCCCACCAATTTGGTGTCATCTGCAAACATGAGAATACACTCCATCTTCTTGTCTTGTTTATTCATTAAGATATTAACTAGATAGACCTGTATCAAGGTAGACTCATTTTGCATAAAAGAGCACTTGTAACTTTAGTATACGTTTGTCTGCTGCCTGATGTTAGCAGTATTGAGATAAAATATTTCATAAATTCTGCAGAGCAACTTCATCTTATACTGCTTTAGGCTCCACAAGTAATTCTGACTTATTAACTTTCTTATTCTATAAGGACAGTAAAGGTAAATGTGTGTCTTATTTTTAAATTACAGAATACAGTAAGGAGTAAAAGTACCCTTCTTCATTTTATAGTAAGAGCTTCATAATTGCAAAATATTTATTGGTGTCCTCCCATGCAGTTTTCCTTGAATGTTTCCTAGTCTGTTTTATTAAATCAAATTTATAAGTTTTTTGCATTTTTGTGTAACAGATTCTGTATTGGCTCTTGTAAAAGTTTTGTCCTGTGAATGTGATACAGCACAGTATTATGCTTAGGCGTCAAGAGTTTTAAAAAGATATTTTCTCAGAGAAGAGTGGATTTCCCTGTGAAACAGAATCACACCAATTCAGGTGTGACCAGTTCTCCTGAGACCTCGTGGTGCTACAGTCACTTCAGTGGGGATCACAAACTGTATGTTTTCAAACTGTATGGCTAGCCAGTAAAGGGAGAAAAACATATGTGGACATCACCCAGACAGCACTACAAAATACCTGTATTGGGTATGTTAGTCTTGGGTATAAACGTACTTACTGTTGCATGGTGAGTACAGAACTTCTTTTTGTATAGGTTTTTCCCCTTACAGTTAGTAGAATCATAGTTTGGGGTGGAAGGGACCTCTAAAGGTCACCTAGTCCAACCCTCCTGCAATGAGCAGGGACATCTTCAACTAGACCAGGTTGCTCACAGCCCTGTCCAACCTGGCCTTGAATGTTTCCAGGAATGTGGCATCCACTACCTCTCTGGGCAACCTGTTACAGTGTTTTACTAACCTCATTGTAAAAAAATTCTTCCTTATATCTGATTTAAATCTGCCCTCTTTAAGTTTAAAACCATTACCCCTTGTCCTATTGCAACAGGTCTTACTAAAAAAAGTCTGTTCCCATCTTTCTTATAAGACCTCTTTAAATACTGAAAGGCCACCATGAGGTCTCCCTGGAAACTGCTCTTCTCCAGGCTGAATCACAGAATGGTATGGGTTGGAAGGGACCTTAAAGATCGTCTAGTTCCAATCCCCTGCAAAACATAACTGTAAAATAGGCGTGTGTATATGTAGTTACCTGGGTACCTATACATTAAAAAAATCACAACCAAACCACAGTTGCCTTGTCTGGGTCATGTCGTTATCTAGGTCACATTGCAACCCAGTAAGCCAATGCATTGATCAGACTAAGGCTACCAGGTGACACTGGGAAGAAATTCCTTGGGGTTATTGATTAGTTAGAGACCAGCCTGCATTCCTAACCCATTTTGGCTAATTTGCTGGGTTTTCCTCTTTTTATATTACATTTCCCTTTATACCCACTGTTTCCTAAGATTTTAGTTTTTATAACTGTTTACTTTTTGGAATAATACATGAATTTTATCTTGTCTCCTGATACTATTCCTATTCCTTTCCTCTGTGTACCAATTCCAGATCATGAAGAGTGAAGTACTGAGAGTGACCCATGAACTTCAGGCCATGAAAGACAAGATCAAAGAGAACAGTGAGAAGATCAAAGTGAACAAAACCCTGCCATATCTTGTCTCCAATGTTATTGAGGTGAGAGTGGTGGGCTCTTCTGCAGTGACATGAGACTTGTGTGCAGTATATAGTGACAGGGAGAAAGGGAGGGGAGCTCAGCAGTGATACAGAACATGAAGTATTCTCAAACTACTGATGCTTCTGGAGCCAGGACTTTCAGGTTTTTCTGTTTGTGATCTGGAAGTGCATGTCACTTGCCCACTTCTTGTCTGGGTCATTCCTTAAGCTTTGGCTACTGTTCATCTGTATGTAGCAGCTATCAGAGGGTGACACAGCCCCACTAAGTGTAGGCTTGGGCATGTGAAATTCTGTATGTGCTCTCTGAAACTTGTGACACAGCACATTTGTGACACAAAAGAAAGGCGGTGGCTCTGTTACTACATCATATTCTTTTTTTAACTCAGTAATTTTTATGATAGGAAAAAAAATGCTGATAGTTTTCTATTTTTAAAAACAGGATTGGTTTGTACTACTGTTTTAAAACTTAATGAACTTAAAACTTAATGTGAGCTGCTTATGGGAGGAGGAATCACTGCCATTAGCTACTACTTTGTTCTGAACTTTGTAGTGTCTTTCTATGCATTGTTGTGTGCTGCTTCTTGAGGAAAGAAAGAAATTGATTTTTACAGGAGAGCTTTAATGCTTTCAGGATTCTACTGCTGATGGATGATGGAAAGTTTTACTTCTCCCACTCCATGTAATTTAGAAGCATTAATCCTGGAGTCATTCTGCTAGCCTGTTTACATTTTCATGAAGCCTTTCACTCTGGTTTTCAGCTGCTGGATGTTGACCCCAATGACCAGGAGGAGGATGGAGCAAACATTGACCTGGATTCCCAGAGAAAGGGCAAATGTGCTGTGATCAAGACCTCCACACGTCAAGTAAGATCCATGTCCCCAGCCAGGTGTGAGGAGTGATGCAAAGCACCTTCTCCTAGTACATCTGGGTTTGCTTACTTTGGTTTCTTTCCTACAGACATATTTCCTACCCGTTATTGGGTTGGTTGATGCTGAGAAGTTGAAGCCTGGAGACCTGGTGGTGAGTGATGCTGTTGTGATGGTTAGATATGATGGTAGTGAGAAAATTGCATATGTCTTACCCTTTAGAAAGGAAACAAATCTATCCATGTTTCCCCAAGACCATTTCTTTACTAAAATTTTATTAGAAAGATATTATGGGTTCAGTCATATTTGTAGTATAGAAAAGTAGTTTAGGATGTGTGTTCTTTACACATAAAAGTAGGTGCTGAAAATTCAGAGATCATCTAGTAAATTTTCTAAACCTAGTCTTTTGTATTGTAAGTAATTTGGACCACTCTTTTAAAATGTGGTAGGTTAACTGTGGCATTGTCCACTGTGCCAAGCTGTGGTGATTTGTTGAGCACCAGTGTCAAAGCTGGTTATTCCTGCGTCCCTGAGGTCTAGTGAATTATCTTTGATTGCATGTTTATTAATTGCTATCTGAAGGGCCTGTTAAAAGCAAAGCACTTGTGTTTACAGGGAGTGAACAAAGACTCTTACTTGATCCTGGAGACTCTGCCTACTGAATATGATTCACGGGTGAAAGCCATGGAGGTGGATGAGAGGCCCACAGAGCAGTACAGTGACATCGGGGGGCTGGATAAACAAATCCAAGAGGTGATACTTAGTGTGTAGTTTCTGGTGTGATGGAGAACAACAGTCTTTGAAATTCAATTTAAAAGCAGGCAGCCTGGATCTGTGGAGAAGAATAGGTATATGTATTAATGTTTTTCTTTTGCTGTAGCTCGTGGAGGCCATTGTCCTGCCAATGAATCATAAGGAGAAATTTGAAAATTTGGGTATACAGCCACCCAAAGGAGTCCTTATGTATGGGCCTCCAGGAACAGGGAAGACACTTTTAGCTCGAGCATGTGCTGCCCAGACCAAGGTAAAAAGAACCTTTGAAAGTGTGTGCTGCTGTAGAATAGTACCTGACAAAGAATATGAACACCTCCAAGGAGAGAGGTGTCATACATACAAACGGGTGTTACAAAGTCTGAGATTTTCTTTTCTGTTTGCTTGCTTGCTTGTTTTAATTAAGGGCTTCTTATAATACTCATAACTGACCCTATTGAGAAACGAGGCATAGGATTCTCTTTCATTTCCCAGGCTACGTTCCTGAAGCTTGCGGGTCCACAACTTGTGCAGATGTTCATTGGTGATGGAGCTAAGCTGGTACGCGATGCTTTTGCTCTCGCAAAGGAAAAAGCTCCTTCCATCATCTTTATTGACGAACTGGATGCCATTGGCACTAAAAGGTGAGGTGTAGGCCATGTTGTAAAGCTCTTGGGAGCAGCTCCCTTTCTCTGTGTATGTGAGCATAGCCTCGCTTAAAGCATGGTCTACTCAGGAACAGAGTGTAAACACAGTTGCACATAGCAGTTGCCACAATCCTTGTGCTCACGAGTGACATTCATGAGACTTGATATCTATCTGATAGTCTCCTGCTGTATAAAACTGTTTTGTGATCACTGCAGCAGGTGCGTGGAGATGTTCACCTTCCTTTACTACTTGGGCCTGGGCAACATGAGCCACATTCAGCGGCTGAATAAGACTCAGGTGGTGCTGACAGTTATTCTAGTTGCAGTCCTCATCATGGTAGGACTCCTTGTAGTTTCAAGGAGAAATCTGGAAGCCCTTGGCCAAGGACTATGAACTGCAGTCATTCTGTCTTTTGATGTGATTGAAAAGATAGGGACAGGTTGGTCAGGTTCATGCTGATAGCTTTACCCTTGTTTCCTCCTCAGGTTTGATAGTGAGAAGGCTGGTGATCGGGAGGTGCAGAGGACCATGCTGGAGCTGCTTAATCAACTTGATGGTTTCCAGCCCAACACACAAGTCAAGGTTGGGATCTGGCAGGGAGTGCTGCTGAGGTCCAAGGCACTCTGGCAGGGGATGGAAACGATGTCCAGGGAAGAAGCTTGTTGGATCCTTGGGGAGAAGAGGTCTGTTCTCCAGGTGCCTCACACTGATGATCCTACTTCTACTTAGGTGATTGCTGCAACCAACCGGGTTGATATCTTGGACCCAGCTTTGCTCCGCTCTGGACGATTAGATCGGAAGATTGAGTTCCCAATGCCTAATGAGGAGGCCAGAGCCAGAATTATGCAGATCCATTCACGCAAAATGAATGTCAGGTATGGCCTTCTGGGGCTCTGTTTGTCACTCACAATGGTACCTCAGGGCTGAGAAGCGGTTGGCAGTCACTTGTTGAGAGCTCAGTGTTGGGTTAAGGAAACTCCCTGCCTTGCTTTTTTATTTGGTACATGTTTATACTTTTTTTTCCCCTTTTCTGCTCATATCAGCCCTGATGTGAACTATGAGGAACTGGCTCGCTGCACAGATGATTTCAATGGAGCCCAGTGCAAGGCTGTGTGTGTTGAAGCGGTAAGTATTCCTCTACAGCAGCCAGCACTGATGGGAGGGAAATGCAAAAGCTAATGTGGCGTAATTGGAACTGATGTGGTGCTCACATTCCCTTTCTAAATACTGTCTCGTTGGGCAGGGGATGATTGCTCTCCGCCGTGGAGCTACGGAGCTCACTCATGAGGACTACATGGAAGGAATCCTGGAGGTTCAAGCAAAGAAAAAAGCCAACCTGCAGTACTATGCCTGATCTCTGCCCAGTCAAGATTGTGGCCTTGGCAGAGGACAGGACTAGACTGGACTGTATCACTTACTTTCTGTCTGGAAAAAATAAAGCATTTTTTCCCTTTAAAAACTAATCTGTGATGTGTTGGGGCTGTCACCCTTGCTCAGTGATTCTACATCTGTATAAGGGAGGTTGTAAGCCTCCTGTCCATGGTGCCCGTTATGCTGCTTTTGGACCGTCCTGTTAGAACTGGGTTAAATCCTGTTCTGCTACTTCTGGATGAGGACCAGCAGGTTATACTGCAGTAAGTGTTCTTTGACATTGATGAGCTGCAGCTCAGACAGCATCCCCGGTTTCTACCTGTGCAGCCAGTGAATATTCTACAGCTTTGTTAGTGTTTGAATATTTTGAACTAACACGCATTTTTCAAGGGAGAAGTAAACACAATTCACATATGAATGATGTTTGAACTTAACTCTGGAAGCTTTAACACCATTGCTGGTATGTATGTGAGCTCTCTGATGAATCAGTCTGGTGATTAGTCATAAAGAATTCAAGGGTCCATCCACTGAGCAAGTCTTTCAGTACTTTTAATGCCAGTTGAGAATTACAACTTCCATTTAAAAATTACACTTCTCATAAATACACTGACTTTAGCATTAAGTATCTTACATGCCACTGTATTGTATTTTAAATACAATGTAAACATCTCCAAATGCTGGCCATCTCATCTTTACCTGTGCAGTTTTTGGACGCTTGGGAGAGGGGCAGGGATGTGAGGGGGAAAAAAAAAATCAATGAACGAAAGAAAAATGCACCCCAAAGTACTTTGGCTGATGTTCCTGAGTTAGCCCTAGTACTTGTGCTGGTACCAAGGTCCTTAGTGTCATTTTGGAGGGGGATCTTGTTCCAGCAAAACATGCATGTTCTTGACACACTGCTCAGGAGGCATTTGACATTAGAAAGGGTGAGTGGAGAAGTGAGCAGAAGCCACACGTTCCTGAGGAAAGTACATTGTAGTTCCTTTGGACGTTAGTATTAGAGGGGGCTGTACATCTGCTATTTTAGCAGTACTGTTACTTGAGCTTGGGGAGAATTACTCATCTCCTTTTACAGAACAGAAGTGCACCCACAAGATAGTTAAGAGGGTGAAGGTTGATCCTGGCAGCTCAAACTGTGACATATTTTGAGAAACATACCCTGGCCTCTAGTGGAATAGTTATAAGCTGCATGTTGCATACATCTCCCCTTTAAAAAAAGGGTATGTTAGTTAGCCAAATGAGTAACCTTACCTGTGTAAGAAGCTGAGAAAAACTTTCCCCTCCTTTCCTAAAGCCAGTAAGAGTTTTCTTGGAGTCTTGCCGCTCAGTTACAGCTGGCTCCTTTTCGAAACAGCTTTAGTAGTAAGTAAATAGATGATACCACAGCAAAGAATAGCACAGGTTTCTGATTTAAATGAATTAATACTAAGAATGGGCTAATTCTTTGGCCTAAACCTCGGCTTAGATCAAGGTTCTTTTGGGAAAAGATGGCCTGAGCCAACACTAGACACGCCTGTTGCAAAAGTGTTCAAGCCAACTTCACTTAGCTCCTTGCCCTAATTTTGGTCTGAATTACACAGACCTGCAGCAATAGAGTTGGTGCGTAAACATCCCTTACAACTGGACAATAACAGGACCGTGGAGGTACAGTTCAAAAAACAGCACAAAAAAAGACACAGCCTTGGACTTAATCCCTTGTAAACAGAAGAAAAACAAATTGAAAGAACTGTCCCCCTTAAACCATCAATGATCAAGTTGCCCATAATTCAAACCTGGAGTTACTTGCAATGTCCATGTCTGCGACTGGAGGCTGTAGCAGCATCCCAGGGGCTGGTGTTTCAACAGCTATGGCACTGCTCTCTACGCACCGACATGCCACCTCTTCCTGGTGTTAACCCACAGCTCTGCCCAGGCTGCGCTTTCCAGAGTCTCTCCTCACTTCCTCCAGGGTCACACAGCCCCGTTTTCTTGTCTGGGTTTTTGTACGGATGCCCGGGAAGTGTTGAGTGATGGGGCCAATGTGCAGAGGAACCCAGCCAGCAGGGTGAGGCCCAGCCCTCCCCAGGCACAGAACATGGACCAGCCATAGCCATGACTGATGTCCTCTGGCAGCCCATAGACGTAGCGAGGATAGCGAGATAACTCAAAATTGATCCCAGCTACGCATGTGCAGAGTGAGATGATACAGCATGTACCTGCAGGAGAAAAGCAAGAGGGTTCTACACTGCCCTCAGACAGGTTAATTATGCGCTGGGTTTTTAACCCTAGGTATTTTCAGTCATGAATTTTCAAAATCAAGAATTACCCTTGGGTTTTTTCTTCAGTCCTACCAGTCATTCTTATTATAAAGCAGAGAAAAAAAAAAAAAAAAGGGAAAATATGTGGGACTGCAGGATACCTTGATTCACAAATAACCAATATTGTCTTAGCTCCTTCTGTTGCAATTTTGAACTCAGTCACGTATAGTTCACCAACTAATGTCATCAGGTTCCAGACAGTATCCGAGCAGTTTCTCCTATAGAAGGTTAATACTGAATCCCAGTGCTGCAAGTGCAGCACTGCTTGGTTTCTACTAGGAACACCTATACTTCTGCCAGCTGTACCCTAGGCCCATAGACAGTGCCCAGGATTTTGTCATCTGCTACACATTCACTAAACACCTATATAGAGGAAGAAAAAATCATAAGAAACATAATGCAAGGCACTCTAGTATGTCTAATATGCACTAGTACACTAGTCTCAAGGTGATCATTTTATTCTCTCCAGCTGTACATTTATGTCTAAATACTAATGACAGCTCTTACTGCTGACAGCATGCCCATCACACTAAGTGCAAAAGCACTTGAAGGGGACCCAGTCTACCTCTTCCACTTACAATACTTTACTCGTTCACTGCTGTGCAATAAAGAAACCAAAATGTTCCCAAAGGAAACTGCAGTTAAGCAGCACATAAGATTATCAAGGACAGCACAAGCCTAACTTCCAGCCTTTCTAGCATCACACTATGTCAGTAGGGTGGGTTTTGTGCAGCCTTCCAAAAACACTCCTTGAGAAGGCTTGTCTATGGCAAGGGAAGATTTCCCCACACACTCTACCCCAAAAGAGGCACCAAACCAGTGTCACACCTACTTGTTCAGGTGGTAGAGATGCTGTTAACCAAGAAGTTCCTTGCTTGCAGCCATTATAGATGCTGACACTGGGCCTCTAGGGTAGCAGGTCTGGCTTTTAGGTAATTTGCAATTTTTCATACTTGAAAATTGCATATTTACTGCTTGCACCCCACCCTTGGAGCATCTCAGTACCTCACGCAGTACCTCACCCTTTTGGTACACTTGTTGTTGCTACTATGTCCTTTCAAATAAAGATAAAATACTGACCATTTTTAAGCTGAACAATCAAAGAAAGGTTTTCAGAAAAACCTCTGGCCACCCAGAAAGTCTGCTCCCAGCCAGGACAAACAGATCTAACACTGGAAAGCACTAAGTTCATGTCCTTATCACTGGACTAATGTTCTCCCAGGCTTGGCTGGGTTTGGACTTCATTATTACACTTCATCTTTGAGTATCAGAAAGGTGCTCCAAATCAAATTGTTTGTTTGTTATGATTCCCTAGGGAAAACTGAGCTGAGCTGTCTGAAAGGAGCCACAGGCCGCACATTTGGAGCATGAAAGAGGACAGTGCTCATTGTGCACATGATCTCTGGGGCTACACACCAGCTCTCTAGAGCAGAAGGCTCATACACATACATTGGGGGTCTACTCAGAAACATGCAAATACCCATGCAATCACAGATCCTGCCCACTGCTGGAAGTGGTAACTGCACTGTGCTGACTAAAAAATTTTGCTGCTTCATGTGGTTGCTGTGGGCTGACTTGACTTTTACAAGCCAGCAATACTGAATGTGGTAACTTGAGGAGCAGAAGCAAAAGGCTCTCACCTCCCATCAGGAAGAGCAGCCCAGCCACATACTGCATAAGCTCCTGCTGTTTGCAGCAGCCCAGCACACCAATGATCCACCCAAACAGGATGATGGAGACTGCCATGCCAATGAAGCCAGCTGTCATCCTCCGCAGATCTGAAGAAAGAGAAAGGAGAAAAGCAAAAAAGAAGACATGAAGATGGTGGCACCTAGACAGGACAGCCAGGGGAGAGTCCAGACAGATGTAGATTTACTGGTTCTAAAGTTTATACTTCACCCATGGATTCCTCCTCCTGTAGCTTCTTTGAGATAGTTTGCCCAACATGGGATAGAAGGGGTGTATTATGAACTCAGCACTATGCTAATACTGCAGGGGCTTTTTTTCTTTTTCTGGTGTGGTGTCTTTCTTTGGGATAGAGCTTGTTGGAGGAGTGCCTGCTGAAAATAGAAACAAAAGAAGCGAGAGGGGACACTGAAGGGAACTAAAGGACTAGCACATGGAAGGCAACGTGAACTGAAAAGAAGAATAGTGGGAGGACCGAAGCAGACAGCAGATCGATACAGTATTATGGGAACAAATCCAGTAACAAGCTCTAAAAAAAAGCTTGGGTACCAGTGATATGAAGAGCACTTAGTCATCCATAGTAAAATTGCTGTTCTTGTCTCCTCCTAGTTCAGTCTCTAGCTGAAATAAGATTTCCTTGGCATGGACTCTCACATGACAGGGGCTAGGCTGAATTATGTGAGGCAATAGAAAAAGAAAAAAAAAACAGAAAAGCAGGAGCAGAAAAAACTGATTAAATCATTCTCAGTCACAGGCTACAGGTCAGTTATCTGTGTGGGAAGGACTTGGGCATAAGGCAGCTTGTGGGCCAGGTGCTAGTAACAAGAAGTTGAAAGGACAAACGGAGATGTTCCCTAAAATAGTTGGTCACCAGAGGGTTGCACCAGGTCACCAGGTGCACACAGAAAAACGCAACAAGGTCTATACAGTGATGCAGCACCTTTGCTGTAAGCCAGCTAGGACCTGTCTGTCCCCAGATCCACCTTGCAGCACACTCCATACACACCCGTATTCCTGAATTCACAGCTTTAAGCCCCTCCAAACCTCATGTCCCCTTCCAATTATACTGTCGGCTGCTTGCACTCCCTCACTAATAAATGTGTATTTATGCTTAGAGCCCAGTGACACCTAGGTGACTCAGAACCCTCATTTGGCATCACATTAAGGCTTGAAGTAATCCAAACAGTCTTGTACACTACTTTGGGTTACTTACGGAGCGCATGCCACTCATCCTGCCGGATTGTGTTTGTGATGTTGACAGGCAAGTTGCGAGGCAGAGAGCTGGAGGTATAGTGGTACTTCACAGCAGTGCAGCGCTGGATAACTCCTGTAAAAGAAACATCAGTGTGAAACAGCATGACAGCTCTATGCCTTGCACTTGCTGTTGAGTTGGCTGGCCTGGCAGAACTCACATAGGGGAAGCTTTAGTTCGGTAACAGAGCAAATGTAACCAAAAAAGAGCTGCTTACTTCAAAGGCTTTGGGATTAGGAGGGGAGGGAACCTTGCTACAAAGAAACACCAGCAAAGAGGAAACTAGGTGCTGATCCAGGCAAGCTCCGAGCAGCAATAGATAAAAGTAAACATTAAGGACAGTGACCAAAAACATCTCCAGAAGCTTCCTAGAGGAACTGCTATGGGATGTCTCAGGGCACAAGAACGTGTCCAAGTACCAAGACTTGTTTTGTCTCTAAGACAGAGTTGAACCACTTTGAAAATCTTGCATGAATGCTGGGAAGTGACCTGCATGGGAAAATCATTTGAATTCACTCCAATAGTCATCAACTCTTTGCTTTATTTTCAATGAATAATAGTACCCAGGTAGGCTTGTTTCCACTATAGCTTAAGAAAAGTGTACCCCACATGTAAATGTGAACATACAAGCATGTTCTTCTTGAAATGGATTTTCAGTTCAGAAAATGGGAGAGAATAAACATGGATGGTGGGATAGAAGTGAACAGCTAGAAAGGTAAAAGAGCTAATTAGTACAAAAAGTTCCCCTTAAACAATGGTTACAGGGTCATTACTGCTCTTTAAATGTTGGGGCAGAAGAACCAATCAAAAACAATGAGTTGGCCAGTGAGCTAATTAAGCTGATGAACAGTCACAAGCATAGAGCTGCAAACTCAGTGATCAGCTTTGTAAAAGACACCAGAAAACCCATGAGAAGCTATGGGCTTTGTGCAGTTCCCCCGGCAATGAGAAACATGATTTTGTTCTCTAACGATGTTTACTGGGACTACTGACCTGGTTTCTGCAAGGACTTGCAAAGAGGAAACCCCCGTTTCACGACATTAGGAGTTGCATGCAAGAGGCCCAGACAATCCAGTCATCAGGCCAGGATAGGAAAGGTGATCTGGATTTCCCCCCATTTCAAGCATGCCCCCACCCTCAGATGTACTTCCCACTACACCCCTTCCCCTGCTGTCGCTCCCTGACACTTCCCCAACACCACAGAGCACTGGCAGTGAGACACGATACACGGAGTTCTGCCCTTCACCTTCAGCCATTCTCCACCACCCTGTGGAGCAGTGCTCCCTCTTTGCACTTATCTCAGGACAAGTGTCTAGAGCCACCTGAATAAATGATCAGCAAGACAACCCAGTGACAGACTATGCCAGTTCATTTGAAAAGGCTATAAATATTAAGTTAAGAATTTAGGCCATAAGCAGCACATCACAGTATCTAATTAAATTTCATCTGTAACTGCTGACTGAATTCAACTTCAATATTGACATGATTTACATGTGTTGTAGAGAAATATGTATTCAGAACAAACGAATGACATCAGATTTCAGATTACAATGCACTGGACTCATTAAAATATGATCTATGCACTTACATATTCTGATTATAAAAGTAGCATACATGAAGCAGTATTTTTTCATAAGAGCAAGGACTACTATTTTTATACCTCATTAAAGAAAAAGCGAAGACTAGAGATGTACATCTCTCATGATCAAAGCTATGGACTCCTCAGCTAAAACATCACTGAGAAAAATACTTGCTCTATGTAATTCCAAGAGTTTAACATGTAAACTTAAACTAAAATCTCTTCACCTTCCTATACAAACCTGGTTACTTGGAAGTTTTTGAATATCAATTCATTCTGCCTTTGGTTTAGAAATTATACTCCTAATCCTTTCTTCCCTGTAATTCAAAGTGCTAATTTTATGTAGGTAGCACATACAATTATACTAAAACAGCAAGTTTGCAAAACAAAGAGCTCAGGAGTTCACAAATTTTAGGGTTTTTGCTCACCACTGACCTCTAATCCACGTGCTTGGTGACGGCCTTTGGACTACACCAGCACAAGCCATTTTTCTAACAAGATTCCCATTTCCCTTAGAGCAGAGGCTGGACCTACTCTGGTGTGAGTCACCATAAGCAAAACAAGAGAGGTCTCTCTATGTAGGTCTGCTAAAAAAGCTGAAATAGGCAGGCAAGAGTCAGGGGATCAGGGAAGCAGTGAGGGGGATCTCTCAGTTGAATACCTACCAGCTTTCTCCCAGAAAACCATAACATGCACCCAGGCAATCTTCAGTAGCCAGATTTTGCATCTGCAGTCGCTAGTTCATGTTTCCCATTTTCTGAGACAATCTCTAGGTCTCATTTGCAGAGACGCCATGCACTCAATTATGGCCAGGTACTCCACAGGGCTGTATTTAAAGTCATATAACACCTTGTTCTCTAAGTACTCAAGAAAAAAAAAAGTAAAAATCAAAATCAGGTCTGCAGTCTCAAAATTATTGTGAAGTCAAAGGTATTTCAAAGGTACTCCAATAAGTCCTTTGACCTGATCCCTTACATACCTTAAATTGCAGTCTATAGAATAGGGACAGCATCCTGCCCTCCATTTCAGAAACCTTTTTTTTAATAATACAGTGAGACAAGCACCATAAGAAAGCCTGCCAAAATTAAAAGCTTTGCCTTCAGGCAAGGGCTCGAACAGAACAGAGTCACATGGTGATCAACAAGTAAGTAAGCGTTGTATTTTTTGGCACACAAGTAAATTAAGAATACAGGACAGAAGGGGGCAGGTGCTCATGTCATTAGCTTACCATAAAGCACATGTACAAGAAAAAGATTAGACAGACAGCCTGATCCCAGCATTTCTAAGGGGCCTTAAAAGAACAGTGTGAAAATCGCACAATGTGCATTTTACATGTGCAATTTTCTTGATTAAAAGATAAACATGAACTGCAACGAACTCCATCCAGCAGTGTCACACTGACACTTTAATGGCCAAACTACATGCCTGTGCCTTCTCACAGCCAACATTGTTTCTAACACCTTGTCCTCAATGTGTTTTTTTTACCCTTCAAGATTACAAATGCAGACAGGTTCCCCTCCCACAACCCTTGGAACTCACACAACCCAAAACAGTACATGTGAGTGTCCCTGAACGAGTCCTTTCTCCTGACTGAATATGAAGGCTGGGATATATTAGAAGATGTTGGCTAAAATAGCTAGATATCCAGGCAGAGCACAGGTCCCTTGTTCCTAAACTGCCAGAAACCTGGAAACACAGACGCAGGCCTGCTGTGATACATTCAGTTTGTAATCCTGGGCTCAGTGTACCCTGACTTTCTCTCAATTCAGTTTTTGTCTCTCTCCAACTTTGAAACGTGAGTTTTCTTCTCTTTATTGCCCATGTTCCACTTATAAGGAGGAAATGGAGGGGTTCTCATTTTCAGTTCTGCTATGTGGCCCAGTCCTATCTTAGAGTAGTTTGACTCTCACACAGCTGGGAGAGACCCTCTTCTGACCATGAGCAGCCATGGGCAGTTAACAATTCATTACCACATGAGGTCTGGCCCTCCCCTCCCTTATGCCCCGGACCAAGTGGCCACTGAAGCTCCCTGGCGTATTCCTACCATTTCTGCCCAAGATTGTGAGGAGCATCACAGCTATGGGTTCACTCTGTCCATATCGGCACCCAAGGGCCACCAGATCAAATAAATCAACTTTCCTTTAAGATACCATGATACTTTTTACAGATCACACTTACTGACAGATCATACTTACCAAGGACCATGACCAAAGAGATTGAGTTTATTAAACATGCCACTATAGTAGATCCTCTACAGGCCTCACAGTCAATCCTCTAATTCTTCCAATTTATCATCAGTCGGAAAGAATAGGAACAGTACAGACACCAGGACTGAGCAGTTTTCTCTCAAGGGCCTCATTACTGCCACAAACTGTTGTGTTCTTCTCCTTAAGCACCCAGTGGTTCTCCTCACATTCTCAGCTACATAATGATACTAAGAAATCTTTTCTGCCCAGTCTATGTGAGACGTACCAGTCCCATCCCAGAGACTTTTCAGAGCAAGCTTGAAAAGCAATAAAATCCCCAGTTTATCAGCAGTGATGAACCGTTTCTTTTTAATTCCTTCAATTTATGCATGTTTTTCAAATGAACCCACCAAGTTATCCAAAGCACCCTGTTAGAATGGATCTGTCCTAATTAATCATTTTCTACTGTCACCATTTTGTAAGCAACACTCTTTTACTCTAATAGGTAGAGAAATCTCTAAACAGGATATAATAAATCCCTGTAAGACCTCACTACTTAAAAATACTCCACGTAGAAGGTTTTTGCTGTAGCATCAGTTATCCAACGTGTAATCCACATAGCACAGGCTCTACAAGATGATGTATTTACTCAAGTTCTTGCACTCACAGAGTCCCTCCTTACACACATAGATCCCCATAATTTCCCCATGAAGTGGTTCAGTTCTCTGGCTGCTATCTCTTACTGACTGCTAATCTCCATTTTTCCCACGTGGTTTGTACATTATTTCTTCTTTTGCCCTCTTAATTGTATTTTTAAAATGAAAAAAGATATTTTTTCACAGTTCCAAAATGGTGATTCTGCATTTTAAGAAAAATCCCACACATCATTCCCATCTTACATTTAAACATCTCCCACCTCTCAGTTTTGAGCTACATTTTTTGACTTCTGCCTTTTCCTTTTAAACATATGAAGTAAATATATTTTATTTTTTTTTAATATTTATTTTAGATATATAAATGGATGCATGCATATGCATCATTAGCTACAATGCTCAAGTATGAAAGTTTCCACAGAACCATTTTGTATTAATAGCAGTAGATAAATACAGGACTGAAAATCCATCCAATTATCTAAATGGATAAGAGTATTTATGGACTTAGCAATTTATTCAGAATTCAAGATAGACACAGAAAGAAATCTTATTCCAGAGAGAGTAAGAAAAATGGAGAGTATAAATCCAAACCAAAATTAACACAGGAGTGTGAGAAAAAAAATTTACTCCTCTGTCACTAAAAGCCTATAAAAATCTATAAATAAGGAAATACTAGGAATATAAGAAGGCATCACACATCACCAAAGAGCTAGCTGAAAACTTAATGCAAATCAAGGAGGAAGTAGGACTTTCAGAGGTGCATAATAGTAATCTTCAGCTCACATCAGGGAAAAAACACCTGTTTTTTTCTTTTTGGAAGGCCTAGATCTAGTATCATGCTTGAGAGAACAGCTCAGACGCAGCCACACCTGACCGTCAGTTGGAAAAGGTTGCTTAATCACAGTTATCAGAGAAAAAGACAGGCACAGCAGGAACAAGGAAAGGCTGCTAGTAAAGGAGGTCAGGGGAAGGGATAAGAGAGTCATATGTATTTAAAGATCTGATTCTACAAAAACTATTATTAATAATTTCCCTCTATAAGATGACACATAAATCTTTACAGTAGCAACTGCAGACCTAATAGGCAAAGAATATGAGGGAAGCAAGGCTTGTAGGGAAAGGCAAGATCTGTTTTTAGAACAGCTGAAAAAAAAAGAAATAAAGTAGAAAGAAAACCTTTTGGATTTACAGTTTTACACATAAGACCCTGAGGAAGATAATTCACCACCCTGTAATGCCCTCGTGCATGTAGAAAGCAGACTCAAGCCTCTCTGTCTGACTGTTGAGGTGTTGGAAAAATATCTCTGAAACAGAAGTACTGACGACCAAACTAGTATTCCTCCCATTCCTTCCCCCCAGCTTAGCTAATCTCAATGGGAGCTGAAAGCATTTTGCTTGATGTGAAGCAAAACAATAGATAAATATTTTACATGACAGCCACAATTAATAGGAAGAAATTAAAGAGCTGCCTTTTAGTAAAAGGAGCTCAACATGGAAATTAAAAAATGAAAATGCATAAAAAGAATTCTAGGAGATTAAATGGAGAAAGAAGCTAAGCACACAGCACTAGACTTTCTAGAAATAAGAGTAACTGCTGTGCATTGGAAAGAAGGGACAAAGACGAGCTGAGATTCACAGTGCCAGTCTATCCAGCCTCTGCTGTGCAGGACTGGCGTCACAGTTGGAAGCCAAGCCGAAAACTGCTCTCGTTTTCTTAAGATAGCATTTCCATTTTGTGCCTCAATGGAAGCACTTCTCCCAGTTCCTCTTCTTCCTGTGCTAATATGTACCTGCGGGAACAGTAAATCCTGTTATCTATCATTAACCATACATAACCCATTGGCTTCATGGGTCAGCCCGCTACATTATTTGTACCATCAAGTGCAGGAATTTTATTCATACTTCGTGGCCTGCTTGGCTTTGTAGCATGTGCCACAATAGTAGAAGATCCACAGCTTTCTCTTCTGTCGCCCTGGGGACCCTGAGTGACATCCATCACCATGAAAGCCTGGCAATCTATTGCAGCAATGAAAACTCCCCGCTGCAAGAAGAGGAACAACAGGTCCCTTTCACCTTGCTGTAAAAATCACAGCACTATGAACAATACTGCACATTTCTCAGCACTCAATAAGAAGAAAGTGCCAGGATTAGGAGGACGCCCACCGAGACCACGCTCGAGAGTCAGGCCCTGCACTGGGCCCCCGAAGGGGCTCTCCGAGGACATGGTTCCACCCAGCACTGCAGCATTTTAAGCAGAGGGAGGTGCACAAAACCGGGATAGGGTCAGGGCCACGCTCGCCGCTTCCCGCACGCCAGGGACACCAGGAGCCACGGGGCTGGTCGGGGCTCCGTCCGCGCTCTCCCGCCGGCCCGTCCTCGCCGCAGCAGCTGCAGCCGCGGCCCCGCCCGCAGACCTGGCGCCCCGGCGGGGCCGCGCTCAGCACCACGGACAGCGGCGGGGCCGCCACCGCCCCCCGCCCCCGCACCTTTCCGGATGAGCTCCTCGCTGTCCGGCTCGTAGCCCGCGCGGTGGCAGCGCCTCCAGAGCCCCGAGACGGTGGAGTTGAAGCGGCGGCCGCAGTGCGAGTCCAGCGCGGCGGAAGCGGCGGCGGCCGGGGCGGGGGCCGGGGGCCGCCCGGGCAGGAGCGCCCGCGGGGGCCGGGCGCGAAGCGGCAGGTGCGAGCTGGGCGCCGACATGGAGCCGGGCGGGTCGCTGCGCTTGTGGCCGAAGCCGCGGCAGCGCTCGCGGTGCCGCCGCGCGTCCGTCTCGTACCAGGAGTCGGTGCCGATGGCCACGGCCAGGAGGGCGAGGGCGGCGGCGGCCAGGAGCAGCCCGGTGCCGCTCAGCGCCTGAGCCGCGGCCGCCATCTTACCGCGCCGGGGGTGGCAGGGGCGGGCGCTTCCCTGCAGCCCTACTGGGGCCGCCGCCCGCAGCACCGCCCCCGGAAGGGACACCGGGCCAGCGCCCCCAGCGCCCCGGCACCGCGCCGAGCTCCCTGCTGTACCGGCGCATCCCCTCCGGGGCCCTCCGGCCCGGGCTCGAGGGAGTCCCGGACGCGGACCCCCGCCACAGCATCGGGCTCCTGCTCCGCGGACCGAGGCCCCCTCCCTTGGCAGAGTCCCTGTGTCCCGCCTCCGGCAGCTACCAGGGGATGGATGACCGGGGGAAGGGGTGAGCAGAGCCCCCGACCCTTTCCGCGGCCTCCCTTTGTCCGTCCATCCGGCCTGCCCGGAGGGCAGAAGGGCAGAGATCAGCCCTGCTCACACCGAGAGGCCGCGGCAGCCAGCAGTTTTTCAAAGGGAGGCGAACTACAAACATCTCCCCCAACAGCATTTGTTGACGTTTGGATGATGATTTCTCCTCAATCCCTCATTAGCAGTTAATGGAAAATAAGGCCTGAAAAGCTGAAAAATGTCAATCTATTTTATGCAATGAGAAGCAGGCTAAATCCACGCCATTAGTTAAATGCAGCATTTCCAGGGGCACAAAATCCCTTCTGATCCTGCTTGTTATATGGGACTTGTTCCTCCAGCTCCAGCACTATCACTCAGATGCCAAAGCCAGTTGTTAGGCCATTGTCTTGTCAATTCTTGCCCCAGATAAAATGATCTACTGATATGTCTAAATTAAAAATTTATTGCCCAGTTTTGAAATTCTTAGTTTTGTTTGTTAGAAGTACTTTAAATTGTTTCCCAGGAGCAACTGATCAACTGTAGGAGATTCAGATCCTTCCCCCCCCGCCTTGTCACTTCTTGGTCTCTCATCCACACCAAGCACAGCTCACACACCCTTCCCAGCACTTCTCCCGCAACACTGCCCAGAACAGCACACTGCTTATCTCCCCAGAGCACTATGCCTGGTGGAAACATGCAGCAGTCACAGCTAAAGCTTGTTTTAACCACATTTCAGCATGATCCTCTTCTGCAGTTTGCACTGGACAGATGGGATTACCATCCATGCAGCTGCACATTAGTGCCTTCAAGGCAGACAAATTGAAAGGGCTGCTGTCAAAAGAATTTTCTTACACATACCAGCTAAATTAAATCTTCCACATGAAGAGTGAAAAATAATTTTCAAATACAATCACTGCTCTATATAACATGAAAAAATCCTTCAATTGTAATAGCTCTTTCCTGGAAAGATCCAAATATTCACATTTCCTAAATCTGCAATCCTATTATGTCACCCCACCCTCTACATCAGTGCCTGAAGCTATAGTTTTAGAAGAGAGGGGCCTCAGAAAAACCATCACCTTAGAAAGTTCCCATGTACGAGACTCCTTCCAATTATTCTCCCTTCTTGCTACTGCAATTAGTACCAGCACAGACAAAGAGTGCAGTGTGGTAAGTCCAGGGACAGAGACTCCAAAATGTAGGTTTCTGGTGAAGTCCACAGACCGTGAAATCACACCCTTGATCACCTACCTGCCTTCGTCTTCTTCTAGCTCTTGAGCTTTCCATCTTCTTACAGAACACTTACAGAACTGAGAGTCATGTACCATTATTTTTAGGCAGAAAATCTTCCAAATGAAGGGTGGGATAAAACATGCACTGAACCCATATTTTTGAAGGGTAGAGAAATTCCTATTAGTCCTTTCTGGGCAATTCTGACACATAATGTTTGATAAGTGCACCTTTGTTCTACATGGCAGGTAACCAGCTTAGTGTTAATTGATACTAGACAGGCCTTGAGTTTTTTTGATTAAAAAAATAACTGATCACAACAAAGTATAATTGCAAAACTCTCTGGACAGTCAGTTACTATGCAAGCTTTCCCTTGAAAGAGGAGAAACTTATTTGGTGATGCTTTTCAAGGAACTCAGACCGGCAGTCAAAAATTATTATTGGATCACACTGCTCCTGGATGACAGTTGGCAGCAGGAAGAAGAAACCAAAAGAAATCTTTTTCAATTGTGAATGTCTGACAGCAAGACAGAGCCCAGACTTCTCTAGACTAACCCAGAGATATGGCTCTGTAATTCAAATGAAATCTGAATTGAATATTTAATTCAAAGAAAAGTAGTAGCTTCAAAAAAATCCAAAACAAAACAAGCAACCAAACAAAAACCCCCCAACAACATAAACCAACATGGAAAACCATTTATTTCATCTCTATTGTCTCCATGAAGAGCAGACCAATACAGATGAAGTGGGAAAATGAATAAGAGCAGCTGAAAAAATAGAGCTAGAAAATACAATTCTCTCTGTATTTCCAAAAGTGACAAATGTGGTGGAGTGATGCTCCATTTCCTCCCAAGGCTCTCCATCCTCAGCTCCAGGACTGACATAGAAAACTATCAAGCCCCTCCCTCCCACAAGCCCCATGCTACCTCCTACCAGGGTATCTTCCCAACAACCACAGACTATCCAGGCCTATGGTAGCAGCCAAGAAAAACAGCTCTGAAATTCTTTCTTCAGTGTCATCCACTTTGCATTCCTGAACACTGAGTACAAAATCCTGACTGTGGTTTTCAGTCTTGGCAAGGCTCAGTGCTGATGCAACAACGCCAACTCATGGGCACTCACCTGGCAGTGCCTCAACTTAAATGCCAGCCTTATTTTGGGAAAGAAATCTTGAGAAACAGCAGGCACATCTTTCTGTGCAAACCTGCTTCCTCCAGAGCCCCATTACAGGGTCCACTTAGCTGCAGTCCCTGGGCAGGGGGAACCCCCAAAGCCAGAACTAGAGGGCTAGCATACCCAGCCAGTCCCTGCAAACTAATTGGATTAATCATCCTTCTAGGAAAATGGGAAGCAGATGCTACCTTCAGACTTCATGACAATTGAATGATAGAGTAGTTGGCATAGGAAGGAAACTTTGTAAAGAGGAATAAAACAATTATTCTAAGTCTCCCTCAATGTTGCAGTGAAATTAGTTACTGCTGTAAGTCCAGGGTAAGGAAAGCTGAAAAAATTTCAGGCAGCAGTTCCTGGGCAGATAGAACTGCAAGCATGAGCTTTCCAGCACTTGCTGAAAAGTAGGACAGGAGCTGTCATAAAAAAGAACTGTGTCAACAGTTCAGGAATCTCTCAGGAAAGTAAATGCTTCTGCTGTCGGCAGCATACCTGCCTTGCTGCTCTGACCCGAATTGCTCTCTGAAGGCATAAGCCCTCTTGATAAGGCCTTGTGCAGGTTGGAGAGCTGTACTGATTTACAAAAGCTGTTTAAAGACAGAGCTAAGTTGGTGCTATTGACATTGGGGCACCTGTTTTGTGCCCGGTGACTCCACCAGTTCAATTAGACCTGTTTTTAAACAAATTTAAGCAAAGCGAGGATAAGCTCTGCAGAAGAGATGATCTAGTAATTGTGCACATCTCTGTGGCAATAAAATATGCCTATGGAATTATGGCCTGGTCAGCCTTGTAAGCTGGGATGCAGGAAAGCACTAGAAATTTTATTTATTTTTATTGGTCTCAAATTGCCAAAAATTTTATCCCAAGCATCACAAAACAGAAAACTTTTCTTAAAGCATACCTATCGTCACCCTTTCATATCCCTTTCTCCCCTTACCTAGCACACAACTTTCCTATAAAAATATTTTTAAAATATTTTCACCAGCAGTTTCAGCCTTCCCATTTAAGAGCTGTCAGTATTATTCCTTATCCATTCATCCCCAACAGATGAACATCACTGTGACATAAGAAGCCCAGAAATAGGCTACCATCTATGTTTTCGGTTATAGCATGCTCTTAAATAGTCTACACTGAACAGAGGAAAAGTTAACCAGGAGTTATCAGCTGCTGGCCAGGCTGTAGTGTTCAGCTACCTCTGCCATAACAGTCTAGGGGTGCTGTAGCATGTCAGGCAGGGCTAACATGCTACACCTCAAGAAAACTCTGAAATATGGTGTGGGGCAGATGGTGGGTGACTCAGGTCTCAAGAGCAGGCTCAGAGCTGTGTTCAACTAATGGTTATGAGGAGAGAGAGCTCAGTCACAGCAGCTACATGTCTTTCCTTCCAGATGTAGGTGAGCTGGTAGTATGGCAATAGAAGAAACATTTACTAATCATTTATCAGATAAACAGTTAGGCTGTGCTGGCTTTTGGAGTGGTAAGGGCTGAGGCAAGTAATGTCCAAGCTGAGTCATTTAATTATAGTGACCTATCCTAAAGTGCCTCAAGCTTTTGGCTCAACTTCAACATAAACAAATACAAAATAGACCAAAAGAGCTGGACTGCTGAGGCTAATACTACCCTTTAGGAACAAGCAATGTCAATAAAAAGCCGGAGACCAAGTTGGAAAGGGTCTTTTCCCCTCTACCTCATAGCACCACCAACTTCTCATGGGTAGGGAGTTCTGGCTAAAGCTGTTAGTTTGTTGTTGCTTTGTAATCCCTGTTCTGCCTCCAGCCATTAGAGTGGTAGGAAAAGTCCTTAGTCTTCATCAGCTACAGGAATCGCCTCTGTTGTTTTCACACAAGAGCTTGGGAGGTGCAGTTCCATCAGAACGAAATGAATGAAATATCATTCATTCATTGTGGAGCAGTTGTTCAGTTCATTTCTCCCCAGTGTATCTTTTGCTCCATAAAACCCAAACAATCAGAAAAATAACAGAAGCCCTGATATGTGGATTTTAGCAGAACAGGAATAGGAGAGCCAGGGAATGAAGTCCTGCACACCTAGACCTCTTTCTCACCTGCTTCTCATACTAGCAGCCAGATCTGCACGCACACACGTAAGAAATAACATTAGTGTTCCTTATTGCTTTGTAACAGCTCAGAGTCACTGTGGTGGCTCTGGGAGGCATCATGAGGTCTGCGCAGAGGTCACTCAGTTGTGAGCGCAAGTAGCACCATGACTATAATGCCTGTACACAGGAGCAGAATTTGCTGCACGGAGTTCCTGGGAAAGAAACAGTAAAATTAGGAGGAGCCATAGACCAATCCCCATAGGCAGCAGCAGAGAGACTCTCAAATAATTTGTTGTTTGCCCTTTGCCCTTTCAAATCTATCACATGGAGAACACAACAGCTGTATGAAGTCACTAACACAGCTGAGAAGACTCCTTCCCAGCACCCCAAGCAAAGATGTTGTCTATAAACTGACATGTACTTGTTCCACTCAGCTGCAAGGCCCAAGTCCAGGTTTCAAAATCAACTTAAGTTGATTCAGTCTTGTAGCTTCAGGTATATATTCCTGTCCTCTCACTCACAAGGGAACCAACGCTTCTGCAGCATGTTCACAGGCACTTTAGGGATCTCATCCAGCTAACAACCATAGTTACGAAAAGGAAAAAAACAAAAGCAAGATGATGAATTTGGCCATTCTTTTAGCACTATCTCAGGTTTATGCTGGATTGAAGTGACTGTATACCTCCCACCCCTGCATACTCTGGCAACAACCTCTGCCAGCACAAGAGGTTAACCAACCCAGAAGCAAACTCCCAAATTAGTCATTAACATTTCTCCACCAGAAGTTCCTGCCTCCTCAGGAGGAGTGGAGCTGTTTTTTTGAGGAATGTTTCAGTCAAAATTAACTAGGTGAGCCAAGGCATCTTATTTAAACCACTTAAGCTGCCTGTCTCATTACAACTGAAATAGAAGGGAACATTCAGGGGCAGCTCTGCCAGCAGATCTGAGAGGGCCTTTACCGTGGTACAGCTGGATTTAGAGCTGCTACAGCTTTAATTAGACTGCAAGAAACTAGAATAATACACAGGGGGAGGCCAAATATACTGGAATATATACACCAGTGCAGAAGAGAGATGACTGAGCTGGGATACAATGACAGACTACGAAATGTTGAATGATAAAGAGAAGAAAACTATTATTTTCTACTGACACAGCACCACGGTGACATCTAATAAAAAAAAAAATCAATAAGCAAGAGCGTAAGAACCAAATAATAAGTATCACTTAACATAGTGCAGTAAAGCCATGCAAACTTTTTGCCAAAGGGAGATTGCAGAAGTCTGAACTAATGGATAAGGTCAAAAAGGAATGAGAGAAGCATGGGAAGGATAGATTCACATGTGGTTGCAGACATACACACCTCTATGGGGCCCTGGTTCAGACAGTCACTAAACCAGTACATGCCAGAAGCTGAAAAGACAGACGGGGCAGCAGCTGTCCTAACTGGACATATTTCTGAGGAACTTGCTCTAGCTGGTCATGCTACATACTGTGCTAGCACAATATTTTGGGACTGACCCAGTTAAAGGTTCTTGTGTTTTAGAGGGTCTTTGTAGTACCATAACCACAATAGTCCCATAGCACAGCAGTCTATTTTGTTTCCAGCCTTGCCCGTGGGATTTGAAAAGCCAGCATTCACATGCTTCCAGAACAGGCACAGGGGAGGGTTATATCCCTGCTCCCTGACAGCAAGAATTGCTGCAGCAGAACGGGAGGGAGCACTTACCAAGGATTCTTTTCCTCCAGGAGATCAGGCACAACATTTACCAGGGCAATATACAGAAATCCTCCAGAAGTGAAAGGGAGGATCCAGGCTACTGTTTCACCTGCACAAATACAGGAAGCTTTTGTTATTACTGAGACAGAGCCATGGGAGACAACACTGAAGGAAAAGAAGATACACACGTGGGGATGACAAGCACCTCCTTTCCCCACTCCAGAGGTCGCAGGGAGCCTTACCTGCTCCTTTTGGTGACTGAGCACATATTGCAAAGCAGGCTCCTAAAATTCCCCCCAGAGCTGTGGAAAGCTGCATTTTGGCTGCACTCCAGCGGTCAAAGCCAGCCCGAAGTAAGATTGCAAAGTCTCCAACCTAAGAAAACCAAGAGTTGACAGTTAATAAATAAGAATATTAAATTCTCAGTCACAAAGGCTGTTGCTTTCGCAGCAAGACCAGTGCTTCAAGACTGCTTCTGCTTTTCCATGTTGTCAGTCTCCCAGAGGAAGCAGCTTTCAAAAGGACAAGAAAATATTACCCAGACCCAGGCCTCCTCTTAGTAGGTGAAGCACCTTGTAATCCCCTTCACAATGGCAGGATCTAAAGCCCTCTCACCTCATGTGGGATTTCGTGCAGGAGAATGGCCACTGTGGTTAGGAACCCAACCTGCAGCAGAGAGAAGGTGATTAGGAAACAATCAGAGTATTCTTGGATTCATTCAAGGTCCCATACAGGGGACCCATGCACCATCAGGTCCCATACACTTACAGGGATCAAGCTGTAACAGCAGATCCTACACAAGTTCAGAGTTGACTGGGAGTTTATCATTCTCACAGTCATGGTCCTCCAGCTCAGGGCACTGGGAACCCGATAGCCCATCATCAGTGTTGAAAACCAAAGCAAAAAAAGCATTAAACATCTCTTCCTTGTCTATGTCCCTGTCTCTGAGGTGACCATCCTCATCATGTAAGGGGTCAATGCTATTTCTGGCCTGGCTTTTGAGTAGATGAGCTAATCCTTCCCCTAGTGCCAGTCCAAATGACTAACGTGTCCCAGGCTTGAAGAAGCTCTGCATCAGAGGATCAGGATAAGAGTTGGTTTTTACTGTAGTCTGCATTTTCTCAGAAAATGCCATAAAGTAGGAGGGAACTCCTTACATCTTTGGATGTTCTGCATGTTGCATCACACTTGAAACAAGGCCTCTCCAGTTCAGTACACAGCTGGGCACAGAAACCTTACCTTTCTGCTAACCAGAAAGCTGGCTGCTACTGCCAGGCCGTGTGTGAAGTTATCAATGGTGTTGGCCAGTAGATTGAGGTATCCACTAATCTGCAAAGAGAAGGAAGAGCCCCAGATAAAGGAAGAGATGTAAGAAGATAAAAGAAAGCACATGGCTTAGACGTAGGCTATGCAGTCACAATCAGGTGGGAAACATCAGAACATGGCACTTCTACTGAAGGTCTTAAACTGTCAGTGCCTGAGTACAAATTAAATGTAATTTTTGGTTTTAGAGTAAACTAAGTTTTAGGGTAGGCAAGTATTGTCCGAGATTACAATAGTTACCTTGTGCAAATGACAAAGAGCTCTAGATACAGAAAAAGAGAAAGGAAAAAGAAGAAAGCCAAAAATGCAAGAATATATTTAATTCTAAATTGAATCAATTTAGGTAACACTGACTACTTTACACAGGTAACTGGCTTCAAATATGGTCTGATCTTGTTTTCATGCCATGTACTTTAATATCCAACTGTTAAATATCTCCTACTCAAAAGCTGGCAAGAACAATGCAACAGAAAAATGCTGCTGAAACTGCTTTTTATAACAAAATAAATCTTCAAACATTGTACCAAAAAAGCTTGTGCTTGTGGGTTTGCTTTCCCTTACCAAAGAATAACAAGAGTGATGACAGTCACCAAAAAGCCACCTACTAGAAAGTTGGATAGCATGTATATGTATTTGCATATAAACATATTTCTTAAAATTATAAGCATAAAGCAGCTTCCTTTCTCACAAGTCCATCTCCATGTTAGACTTCTCCATCATTCTAACTACGGTCACCTCAAGACATATTCTAAGTATTTGATTTAAAGTGATTTATGAGGGTACCACCCCAGCTCTTTAGCTCACATGTTTTTGGGTTTTTTTCCATCATATTTGACTTAAACTACTGTGTGTGGGTCCTGAGATACCACAGTTCACTATATGGCACAGCAGTTTAAATTATTATCAAATCAGGTGCTAGCCAATATACCAGGCTGTCCCTGGACTGCAAGCACTCCGAATATAGGGTAGTATCCAGTGAGTGGAGAGACTATCTAGAAACTGTGAGGCATTAACCTGTTACTTCACCATAGCATCAGAAGCCAAAGTTCAGCTGGAAAAGCACAAGTGGGGATGGATTTAATTAGCTCTTTTTGGTCTTCTGCTCTTCCCTGTTTTTATCAACTCTGCTTGGTGCATCTCTTCTTCCTGTCATCTATATACCACGGCTCAGGTGGGGCTTTCTGTCAAATTTCTCTCTCCAGAGCACCACCTTTCTGCAGGGCACTTTTACTTCACAATCTTGGGCCTTTATAGGCTCTAAATTTTTAAAAGTGCATTGATGATTAAATATGACAATAAGGGATTAAGCAAAGCCTAGCTAAGCTCAGTTTTAAGTAATAATATAAGTAGCATCTCCACAATGGATGCAAAAGAAGTCCCTGTAGGCTTTTGTAAAAAAAAGAAACACAAATAGATGCATGAAGGCAGACCCAAGAATGCAGCAGTTTTACTTCTCATTCTTCATACTCTGAGTCCTAGACAGTCAAATATGACTATCTAAAATTCTCCTTTTTGTGTTGGTTTTTTATGTGACTGCATTTTCCCCACAGGATAATAATAATTATTCACAGAAGTTTTACACAAAAATGCTTTCCCATACCACCATATAGGGAAAAAATAGACTTCATGATTAAAACATTATGACTTTTTCTTGTCAGTGGCTTGGGCAAAAGCTGTCACTGAAAGAAGCAAAGCCTTGGAGTGCTCAGAAATAAATTGGGTTGATTTGACAGTTATGAGTCTCTGACATTTACATTCTGTGAATCCCTAATAGGATGTTCTTGTTGCTCATAAAGAGCATAGCCAGATGAAGTGTTTATGTTCATGCTTCAGGATTAATGTCACTGTGTAATAAAACATACTTCCTTAAATCAGCAAGGACCCCATGTGCCACAGGGAAAAAGAAAGCATAAGCAAGGCAAAAGTACTCTACAGCGTTTTTACTTGTTGAGGATATAAAGGCTGCAATGCAGGACAGAACTGATCTATGTTTGTGTGCAAAGGAAACTTCCCACCTGCAGTTTTCAAGACAGGACAAATTATAGCAGCAGCTAAAAAGCAGAAGTTCTAACATATGTGCAGACAATGGTCAACTGTTTACAGCTTACTAACCATTAAGCCCTGATGGGTGACTTTGTTTAAATAGTACCTTTCCTTTTTTGTTTGCTGAAAAAATGGGGGGTTTTGAGTGAATAGTAGAACCAAAGAAGTCTGTCTTGCTATGGATTTCACTCTTTTCTTTGCAAGCACCTACTTTGTTCACTTCCAGCATCACTGTTTCCCTGCATACCCCTTCACCACCCTGCACTGCATGACAGCCACCTCCCCACCAGGTAAGGGCAGTGAGACTTACCCGGTGAGCTGCCAACCAGGTGGACCTGTCAAGCAGCACACAGCAGCTAAGTTCTGACAGTGTTTTATAATAAGGCATTAGTTTGCATTCCTCCTCTACTGCCATGCTGATTTTTATGGAACTTGCAGAAATTGGATCACCTTCAAGACTTCTATCCTCTCTTGAACTCAAGAAAAATTAATTATGGGTTCAAAAGTTATTGAAAATGAAGGGCAGAACAGATGGACAGACAGATGGAATGACTGCTTATGTTGTTGCCTAAGGAAACAGGCTAACAACGCAGGAGTATCTTGGTAGTTTTGGTAATTTCCACCCTACCAGGAAATCTATTATTCAGATCATATGCTCAAAATGTAGAAAGTTAAAACTGCACGCATTAAGTCATTAGCTTCTATTTCATGCATATCGACAACAGTCTGTAAGAGAGAACAGATGTGTTAGGATTTTAAAGCTAGAAGGGCTCTCCATGGTTGTCTAAACCTTCTACATAACACAGCTGAAAGAATCTCATCAATTTCTGCACAAAGTCCATTGTTTGTTAAGCTATAACGTACTTCATAGAGAGCATCTTAAATCACAGCTTAAAGCCCACAAGTGACAAAGAATCTGCTATCTCTAAGGTAAGTTGGTCCATTGGCTAGTTACCCTCAGTTACAGAGTTGTCTCTAACTTCTAGTCTGTTACTGTTTGCTATAGCCTTAACTATGCAAATTTAGTCATGTCTCTTACATGGGTATTTGTATACTTTAAGTTATCCTTGATCTGTCATGATGACAGAGCTAACCTAAAGGAAACCACTTATCATGTACTGCAAACTTAAAATATTTATTTCATCTCTTTCCTGACCCCTTTACAAATTATTAGTAACATTTTGGATATTTGGAATAACACTACTGGAAAAAGTCAGATAGCTGTTTCATTATTGCTGTACAGAAAGAGGGACCGTTCCCTGTTCTCTTACATACTATTTCCAACTCACCCATCCTCCTGGCTGTAGCATCATAAGGGAAGAATGTGTTCAAACAATTTCCTACTGTAATTCTCATACCTTTTTCCACTGAGTTGACTTTCTAGAAACTATCCCTATCTTGTAAATATGATCTGTGTTCTTTCTCTGATCTATTCCTTAATATTTGCATGTATCAAAACCTGTTAAAAATGCAGCACTTTTGGTGAAGTTACTCAGTTTAGCTGCTATCACTGACTTCATGCAGTCACAATGTGCCATTTATGTAATATAGTAGTACCTGCAAATGTGAAGACATACTGTTCTTATAAATAATCACTTAAAAAAAACATATCCCACCAGTGAACAGATTTGAGGGGGGCTGCCTTAATCCAGTCTCTATTGATAATATAACTGATTTTTAATATAACTAATATTAGCAAAGTTGATTTCATGCAGTATTAGTTTTATTAGAATGTGGGAGAAAGTTATATTTTATATATGTTTGTCATTACCTTTATCAAACAATTTTATCACTGAATAAAAGGCAGGAGAAAATGTCTGGCAGATAAGAATTTATCTTCCATAAGATCATACTAATTAGCATTAATTAGATCATTATTTTTTATATTAGGAGCATGTCTTGAGCAATCATATCCTCTATTGGTGTTTCATTTCTACTTGAAATCAGTGGTAGACTAACCATCCTCTAAATTTGTAGTTCTTTATATAAACCTTTCTAAAATAAGGGCACAATGTTTCATAACCCAGTAATATTGATTTCTTCACTATCACCTCTAGAAACATCAGTGTGGCACCTTGCAGTTTGTGTAGTGTTCTGTAAAAATTACACAAATGTGACAGATATCAAAAGTACTCAAGTGACCTCAGCGTAACTTTCATGTTGTGTAGGAAGAGCTATTAAGTTACAGCAAAATAGATTTAAAATAGAAAGATAAAAGAGCCTCTGACTGACCACCCATCCAGGTTTGGGCTAGTTCATGCAACCACACTTCCTATTCATAGTTACTCTCATACAATCTTCCACATTTTTATGGGCTTGCAATCTCAAATTGTAGGTCCTCCTTCACCAAAGCGGTTGTTTACTCTCTCACTTGTAATGTGCACCCAGACAAGGCTTTCCACAGTACAAAGATAGTAACATTAAACTGAAAGCAAAGCCAATGTAAAGGTTATCCACTTCCCAATGATACAGTACTCCTTTCCTCCTCCACCTCCAATCCTATGAGCTTGCTGATCTCCCTTATTCCAGCACTGCAGGCTGCCTGTCTACATGCCAAGCTGATTCAAGAAGTTAAGATAGGAGAGAAATAGACCTGGGGGTGGGAGGTGGGTGTGTGGGTGCAGAAAAAATCCTGTTTAGCTCCCTGAATAGGCTCACTGTGGGGTTAGATGAGACCAGTGCAAAGGAAGTGATGGGAAATACAGTTTTGGAGGCAGAAGTGGACAAGAAGTCCTTTTTGGCAGCAGATAAACTGATAATCTGAGAAACTGAACTTCTAAGTTCTATAGTGGATAGCTTCAACACACTTCCAAAAGGTGTCAAAACACTTCCAAAAGGTGCCAAAACACTTCCAAAAGGTGCCTTAAAAGGAAAAGTGCAGCTCACAATTGGTACAATGCAGGCACTAGAGAACAGAGAAATCATGGCACAAAAAAGTAAGCAAATAAAGATATATTGACTAGAAAATATAAAGAAACAAAACGTGGAATTCTATATTTTCGTATCAGAATTCAGAGAAACACACATCATCAGACTTATGCCTTCATAATATTGACTTTGCCTCTTCTGCATAAGCTACAGTGTAGATTTTCTCCAAGTCTGCTGTTTCCTCCCTGCTGTGACCAGGACAGACATTTTGATAGAGCAAAATCAAGCACAACTCAAACATCGAGTTTTCCACTCAGGCACAGTTCTTGCCACAGACAATTCCTGACTAAGATGTGAAGGTGAGTTTATGGGTTTCTTACCTTGATTCTGTTGTTTCTTGTACAAGACTGGAGAGAGGAGCCATTACACTGAGCTCGTGCTTTTTGGGATTGGTCTGCCACCTTTGGCAGGGAACAGCCACTTCCATTGGAAATCTTTCCGGTTGGTGCTTTGGAATCACAGTCCTAAATTAGGGGAAAAAACCCTGTCACTCACTTTTTTTCAGTGATGAATGAGCATGAATCAGGATCAGAAATCCAGTCTTCACCCTTAATCCCTTTGTCCTTACAATGTAAATCAACAGCTTTGGCACCCCAGTTTAATAACAACTGCTAGAAATAAGACAGATTCACAGAGCATTGTGACATCTGCACTGTAAGACAAGAGCAAAGACCTCCTAGTCTTCAAGACTAGTAGAAAGAGAGAGGAATTGGAGTCATGCCCCCTTGGCATGAGCCAGGTTCCACTAGAAGGACAAGGGACTGAGCCTGCCAATCCTGCTAGCAGCTGCTGCCCGCAGAAATATAACTAAACTCGACAGGAAATGGGGGGAAAAGTCTTGTTCTCCCCAGTCCATCACAATAACTAAGCCTACAGAATTATTCTATAGCTGGGATCATTATCTTCCAAACAACAAGATATTTATTTAAGACTTCAGCCTCTCTCTAAATGAGAAGATGAAGTTCCTTTCAGGCTTTGAAGTCTCAACGATGAGTTAAAGTTAACATCTAATTGCCCTTATGTAGTGCCTGACCTGCAGTTTCACCTCTCAAAAGTCATGGCACAGCAAGGACTGAACAGTCTCTAGGAGCTGCAACTAGGAGTTGTCCTGATGTCTGAAGACTAGCTCCTCTCCTCTATCTTAGAATTACCTTCTGGTACCTCTGTCTATATTCCCCCTTTGCAGCTGGGTGACTTCTCTGAACTTAGTGTTACCTGGCCACCCATAAACCTCTTCTACCACACAAAGTTACCCAAACATCTGGTCCAGGCCATAACCAAGGAGAAACACCTTCAAGAAGGCTGGTCTTTGTCCTGACTGAGGACCCAGAAAGGGAATGAGTCGCGATGGGGTCAGTGGAACATGCATCAGCAAGCTGTCATCCCTCAAAGGTAACTTGAGCAAAAGTCTCATTTGCAGAGTGCTCCAGCTCCCAGTCCCCATAAAAGAGCACCTCTCTTTTACACATACCACATAAAGAACAAAAGTCAAAACCACAAAACAAAAACCTGAAGATGAAACCTTCTAAGAGACCAGTGTCAAAGAAGTGACAAAAAGTTCCCAAAGAGCAATGACAAGGTACTCACAGCTCCAGGATCATTTGTTGAGCCTGTCAGATAAGGCGGATGAGGTGTTTAGTACAGAGCTGCAAATATAAGAGCCTTCCCTCCCCTCAGGCTGCTAACTTACCACACCAGGGTAGTCCTTCTCTTCTTTCTCTAGGAAGATCTTCTCTAGCACCAGGAAGGTCAGGAAACCAGTGATGACCCAGAGACCCAGAAGCTTCTGCTGCTGAAAGCTTTGCTCTTCTCCTGAAGGACAAGAGAGAATCTTCATGTCTCTGTTAAGTACACAGTTTTTCACACATGTGAACCCACCACACCCCTTACAGCATAACCAGCAGTTCCAAGTCAAAACAAGAAATGACTATGGAAAGACTCCCTCCAAGGTAAGAGGAGCAAACACATCTCAAAGCAGATTAGTAAAACTTGCTCATTCTTGATCTAACAGATATCCTCATCTCAGGTCACTCAGAGTGAGAGCTATCACCCCGTTTTCTTCAATAGCACAACCCAAAATATTTCCTGACAACACTGTGAATTTCCCTGAGGTCCAGAGGCAAGTGAAGATTACATCAACAAAAATCCAGCAGCTATATCTACTGAGCAGCAAGCTCTGACATGAAATCTGCTGTTAGTGGAGCTACAGACTCACCTTCCCCTTTCTGCCACACCTAGGTAAGTTATTAAGCCCAAAGCTATAAACTTCCTTTTCAATTAGAGCCAAGCCTGTGAGATAATAATCCATTCAATCTGGCTGCAGAAATGGAGATTGCATTGCAATGGAAAAACAGAATGACTCTGTAACAAGGTTTACACGGGTCAAGGAAACCTTTATGCTTCAGGACAGTCTGGCAGAAGCAAGCAAACTAGAGTATGAAGACAGAGTAATTTGGGAACCACTGTAGAAAGGGGTAAAAAACGGAGAGCTGGTTCTGCCTATGGTGCTAGAGCTGTGAGAAAGAAGACTAAAGGCCCAGCAGATTTGAAATCCTAGGACATAGGCGCAAGAGAGTCTGGGAAACCCAGGGCATGTTCTTTCCTCTCTCATGTTTTCAGCAGGGAAATGATTTCTTGGTTTCTCAACAGGTGGGATGCAGCAACACTTGCCTTCTATGCTATCAGTTTTCTGAAGCAGAGACACAACCATTACAGGTTTCAACAACCCTGGCTATCTGAGGGATGAAGGAGTTACATTGATATCACAAATTCTATACCAACTCAGACAGTGTTTCATTTCCTGGCGAACACGGGTTTCTGTGACCTGTATTTCCTTTCCCTTTCCCCCATGCCTCACCCTCCATTCTTAATTATGGCTCTATGGACAATTTTCCATGATTTCTCCTTGAGCAAAGATTGAGAGGGCAACACATATGAGCTCCCATAAATCCAAGTACCCAACAGAGAGGCCCCAGTTAGTGCCAAGAAAAAGGCTCTAGGATTAACATTGTTATAGGGACAGATTTATAAAAAAGATGCACCTGATCCCCAACTGAGATGGTGCACAAGTTCATATACCAGACCACATACACATTCATAACCTCTCATCAGGTTAAAGAAGCATTCCCTTTCCTTACAGAAAGGACAAAGGAAAATCAACAGAGACTTACAGGAATCCAAGGAAAGACAGGAGAATTTGATAGACGAGAAAACCAATGCAAGTTACTAAACATAAAGTACTCTAATCTCAAAGTCTCTGGAGGACTGCAGAGTACAAAGTATTACATGTGTGTTTATTGTTCTTACATCCTTCCCTAGGCATGTGCTTTTATATATTGTTTGAAAGAGAATACCAGCTTAGACCAGTTTTTGGGCTGACCCAAAAACTGGCTGGTCTTGTGCTTTCAAGACGGAACAGACTCAAAAAATGTAGCAGTAGGCATAGCATGGGCTGCTTCCAGGCATATAAGGCTTTCATACCTGTTGTTGCAGTGCATGTGTAGGCCCAGGCTTCAGGAAGAAGGTGCAAAAACACATTCCCCAGTAGTCCACCAATTGCAAAACTCAACAACTGCTTCATACGGTGTGATCCAGCTAAAGAAAAAAAAAGAAAAAAAGGAAAAAACCAAACAGACAAACAAACAAAAAAACCCCACACTAATCACAACTCATCCAGGAGCCAAAACATCTCCAGCTGAGATTTCGCCCAGAGAAACCTAAATTGGAAGCATCCACAAAGCAAGCTTTCAAAGGAGAGAGTACAAAACAAATGGAGTGCAAGAAAAAGCTCTTGCACCACTTGGCTGGGACAGTAGTGTGTGGGAGGGACCTGGACCAAGCAGGGTGAAAAACAATACCCTTTGTACAAGCTCCATCCAGGGCTTATATTTGTCCTATCAGATTCTCAGGTGTGGACTACAACACCAAAAACAGACTTTCCATTTTAGAGAACAGTATTTCTGTGACAAAGTCCTTTTCATTACTGTGCTGTTCAGTCACATCCCAGAACTTTTGGCTTCAGAAAGGCCAATGCAGGTAGCAGGTTTACCTTCTGACTGCAAAGCAGCTCCTGTCTCAAATGGGATCACCAGCAAGGGGAAAACCCCACTCAGCCCCACCATGAATGAACCGATGAGGGAACAGATCCAAGTATCCAGCCGCTCACTGCTGAAAAGGTTTCCCCAGGACTCTGCCTCCTTCTCACACAGCGAACCAGAACTAGCAGCAACATGACTCTTCGGGACCTGTTGAGCTCCACAGGCCACAATCATAAACAAGGAGAGTGTCCCATCAAGCAGAAGTTTTTGTTTTGTCATTGCTAAGTGGTCTCAGCCAGGCTGGCCAATCTCTGAAAAGAGAAGGGAGAGCAGTTCTGAGAGTGTGCTCATCTCTCCCTCCCATCATCCCAGAAGAAAGGCTGTGGCCACACCATCCCCCCCTTTCAGTGTCTTAGCACAGGTATGTATACCCATATACATCTGGACATCTGAAACTCTTCCTGATTTCAACACAGCACTAAAGGACAGAGAGGCTGTTTATCATTGGTGTATGAAACTGCATATGAGACATCTTGTAAAAGCATCTTCCTTCAGGTGGGCTGGACAAGGACTCCAAGTACCCTCATCCTTGCCCTTCAGTGTCCCAAGGCTTCAGAAAAAGGTATTGACCAGAGATGCTACACAGATAAATCTTTTTTTTGCCATGCAACAGCATCCATGTAACAAACTAAGATGCAAGACAGGCAACATAACAGAAGTCTGTAAACTCATGAGTGGTGTAAAGACGGTGAACACAGATAGACCATTCACTGTCTCGTCAGACACAAGTACTGACAGCCACCATATGAAGTCAATGAGGGTCAACTTCAAAACAAATATGACCCTTCATCAGCAAATAACTTGTGTGATAGTACTCCTCCAAAAATGATGAAAAATTTTACACGGGTTCATCAAAAGACAGGGAAAGTACTAGAAAGATAAATCTATTGATTGTTAATAGTTAAACAGCTCACATTAGAGTCACGAAATTCCCTTATGAGAAAGGAGCTGGAGACTGGAAAGATACTTTAAAAATATCACATATACTTTATCCTTTCCAAGAAGGATACCGGGTTAGATGGTCTCTTAGTCAAAATCAGCACAGCTGTTACTAAGAGCTCTGCAGTCACAAGAAAACTGTAGAGAAGAGAGCATGTTAGAAGAGGAAAATAAAGATAATTACACTCTCATTGGCAAACAGGAAAGGGAAGCAAATGATGTAAAGGCTGAAGTACAAATCTTCCTTCAGTCTCCAGAAGAAAAAGTGAGATGTGACAAGAAAAAATTAATTTGGAAATGGGAGAAAATAGCACGCTAGAAAAAAATAGCTTAACAAATGTTCACAAAACAGCTCTTGATTGAGAGGGAATAACAGCATTCACCTGAAAGCATGTAAAGAACAGTTAAAGTAATCTCTGAAGCATTAGGACCATCTTTGAAAATTTACAGGAATATGGGAAGGCCACAAGAAGGCTGGAGAAGCATCATGCCTCACCTACCTTTTTAAAAGGAAAAAAAAAAGGTGGGAGAAGACTTAAGAAGTTACAGACCAATAACTTCAATCCTCTGAAGGATTCTTGATCAAATTAAATGATCAGTTTGTAGTTACTTATAAGATAAGAAAGTGATAAAGATACCAAAGTATTAAGTAACAGCCAGACAGAAAGGGACCTGAAATTGTCAAGACAAAATTCAGGATGTTGGAGCCAATCCAAGGGCTCACTGCAGATGCCCCTTTTCTCCACCCCTTCATGAAGCATCACCTCCCCATGCGCACACCGGACTCCGTGAGTGAGCAGCGTCAGAACAAACTAGCAGGGAAAACTATTTTTTTAAAGACTCAGCCCTTTGCCAGTTTCAGTCTCTGGACGAAAACACTGCAGGAGGAAGGCACAGCTGCAGTGAGCAATCAAAAAGAAAATTAAGGGACAGGGTTCCATTGCTCCTGGGAAGGAGAACATCAGTCTCCAAGCACAGTGACCATGGATATCAGGAGTGGGGATGCAAGCAGGAATCAATAAAGACACTGTCTTGGTTTGGCGAGCTGTGCAAGAACCACCAAAACTTTTTGTGTAACCTCTCTTTTTTTTTTTAAACAACAAAAAATAAAATCCCTCAACACAGCAAGTTCAAACCAGCCCAGGATTTTATGGTGTCTTATTGCAGTGTTTTGATCTGGCTGCTAAGGGCAGGGCAGGGGCGGGCACGAGGCTGGTGTGGAATGAAATAGAAGTGACAATACAGTAAGTCCAATGCGCCACAAAGGAAAAGCATACATTGATTGAGAAATTAATTCTAAGCCAGTGGGTTTATGTTGCTACAAAGTAGGTAAATGTCATCCTGGGACAAATAGTAGTGACACTGTAGGTCTCACACAGGTGAGACATTAGCCAAAAGACTGCACCCAGCCCCACGTATTCTTCTTCATAAAATATATGCAAAAATCTGAGACATTGCAGTGGAAAGAAACAAAAATTAGAGTGTAGAGAGCATGACTTGGAAAAAACAACTGAAGGACCTGGGTGTGTTTAGTCATAGAAAGATAACACTGAAGGGAACAGAACAGCCTGTATACATTAAAAGTCACAAGAAAGGGGGAAAGTGCTGAACTCTTCTTCCACATCAGTTCATACAGTAAACAAGATTCAGCCTGAATATGAAAAAACAAATTTACATAGTGCCAAAGTGGTGATATACTGAAACAGGTTGTCTATGATGCAGAATGTCTAGCATTGGTTGTTGGTTTTATTTTATTTTATTTTGAGCAAAAGAAACACCTGATGCAGATGCTATTTTATTGCAAAGATCAGATCCCTTCTCTGAAGTCCCTTCAGCCCTACACCTGTAATTTGATATAAGATGGAGAGATCCTTGCTCTGCTGACAGGGCCCTATGAAAAGGGGCAGATTTTCAGCTGTAAATCACTATTGGCACAACCACTTCAGAACAACAGGAATGGGGGGTTGGCAGCAAGGGACATTTTCATCTCTCATAGCACTCCATGCACCAACTCAACTCAGACACTGAAGTGAACAGGAACTAAGCTGAAGCTTGGAGAGCTAGTAACAACTGCAAGGACAGCCTAATGGGCCAGAGATGCTGCCCTCTGCCCAGCTCCACCACATTATACTCCTGGGACCCTGGCTCCCCTCGTTGTGATTCAGGTTCCCCCCTACAGTTATGGAAACAGACACACAAAACTATGGTAAAATTATGCCACAGAATCCCCCAAATTTTTCCTTGAAAACAAAACAAAACCAAAAAAAGACAGGAAGTTCTTAAAATGTTTGCTGTCCCCTAACTGAACAGAGTTTCTTCTGTCCAAAGTACCAATACAGGTTAAAGCCATCAGCCACAGGGGCATCCGTGCAGGTAGGTGATGGGCCTCTTCAAGCAGATTCCACCAGCCACAGTCTTCTCTCTGCTTACTAGCTGCTGCAAAAAAACTGCAGTTTACAGAATTTCCTCCTTTAAAACAGGCACACGGGCACCCCTTCTAACCTGGGAGCAGGCCTGACAGACCTCCTCGTCCTTTTTGACAGGATCAGACGAGGAAAATGACTGAAAACTTTGTGAGGAACACAGCAAAAATAAATCAGGATTTATACAACCATACATATGCCTATGAAGAGGCAATAAATACACAAAAAAACCGCAACCGCTCTCTGCAGTTTGGCAATGATGGGAAGCAGGACAAGTCTCTTCTGCAACTTTGTTGTCACAGCTTTTGAGAACCAATCTCGAAAAGTAATCACTGCAATTGATCCGACAGGTTGATTTCTTGCACCTCATTCTCCACACTCATATGTGCCCCAAAGGACACCACTTTGACTAAGTGATCAAAATCCTGGAGAGAGGCAGTAGCACACAGGACAAAGAGCATGTCCAGGACTCTGAAAAAGGTCTGCATACTTGGCTTCATGTCCCTCTTCCAGAACAAAAAGGGATCAGGTTCCTCCAAAAAGGTATGGTGTTGAACAATAAATGGGCATAAAAGGGTACAAAACTGATTCCTCTAACTCACATTTGTGTCAGCCAACTTTCTGTGGCCAACAGGTCTTTATTCTCCTGTTACTGAGGGAAAACCAGCACATTTCTTTACACCTGTGCTGCCTGACCACCAAGACCTCCTGACTCATGAACAACTCCATATCTCATTCAATAAATTCCTGATGTTTATACAACATCAACGAGAAATTCAGTGTATCACCCAAGACACACCTAAACTGATTTTTGTGCCCAGCTAATTATTTAGAGCATATTGCTTTTTCCTAACACATCATAACCACTCCCTCAAAAAAAAAAAAAAAGGCACTTTTATCTCTATAGCCCCTTTGCTTCTCTGCCTCATCAGTAAAGTCTTTAAATTTAAACTGGTTGCTCCTAAGACAAATATTTAAGGTGATAAAGAGGCACAGTGAAGATGTAGTCCTAGGAGAAAAAACACTCAGGAGGAAAATAATACACTGCCACTACAGTTGCAGAAAGTCTCTACCTACTCCTAATTTTAAACAACGGCATTTGTTTCTGGAACTCAGCTAGAGAACATCTGAGAATATCTTGAGAAATTTCTAGAGAAAACACCTGCAGGTTTTCTCAGAGACATCTGTGGTCACTATAAGGCAGAGGCATAACCAGGTACAGAGAGATGTTTATCAAGAAGGCTGTATCACATATTTAAGAACGTGCATGAGAGAGAAATAGGCAGTACATTGTTTATTTATCAGCTTTGACAATTGCTCCATTTGGCATCACAGCTCCCAGCTGTGCTAGATCACAACCTGGTCACCATCACCACTGGCAGCACTCTCCAGAGCATGTGTCTGAGCATTCAGGAATCAGGCCTGCTCACCTCCTTCTGAAATGGTCTCAGGACTGGAATAACCACGAGGTTTTCCCAGTTCAGGAAGAACAAACAAATGATAATTTGTCATTTACACACTCCTGAGCAGGGGCAGAAGGAGGTTGCACACCAAGCCAGGAGACCCATGAGGCTCCCTGGGCCTCACCCTACTTCATTGAGCACCTCTGTAGTTAGCAGTGGCTGAGAACACACAGACAAAACCTAAAACGCCAAGACAAAAACCTACTGGAAAAGAGAAAATAAAATACTGACACGATGACTATTCCGGCAGGAACCCACCTACTACTCTCCTAGACACACTGCCTTCTCAGACCACACAGCTTCATCTCTGCCTCAGCACAATTGCTCATTGCCACACATTTTAGATGTTGTTGAGGTGGAAGAAATGAGAAAGAAAAGGCTTTTTTACAAGCATTTTCTCTGGAAACTGGTTGCCTGGCCTTACAGTTGCAACAGAGTACTGCATGGAATGGAAAAAAAGTTAATTTTCCAGGGAGGAAGCATAATTTTCAGCCAAAAAATTCTCCATGAGCCACCTCCCTGCATCGGCCCAGGGGAGAGCTCGCTCGAGGAATACGTCCTGGAGGCCCTTACCTCAGCAGAGGCACAAAAGGCCTCCAGTACTCCCTGAGCACTCCTTTCTCTCTGAGTCACTGCTCATCTTTAGGGAATGCACTGCTCTGGTGGGACCCCTCCCCTTTGCCCCATCCCTCTCACAAAAAACCTCTTTGCACAGAGACTCGCATTTCTGCAAATGACAGCGTTTCACAGCTAAATACGGGGATGCACAGAATTAAGAACAATAGGTGTATCGCAGATGGGAACAGATTACAGACGCCGGGCAAACCTAAGAGCTGGCAAGGAAGGCAGTTAAAATCGAGTGAACTCTACCGGAGTTTGGGAGACAGCGGCTCCTTCCCCGTCCTGCATCCTTTCATCTCCACGATGGAAAGAGGAAAATTTGCGGACCAGATAATGGCGTTCACTCCCCTCCGGGCTAGGTGGAATCTCTCTCCTCCCAGCCCCACTCTCCGTGGCAGCCCGAGGCAGAGGCCAGGCACGCCGACCCCTCCCGCCCCGTCCCCCGGTGCCGCAGCCCTCGCCCGGGCCAGGCTCCGGCACTGCTCTCGCCGAGACTACTGCGGCGGGCCCGCTCGTGTCGTTGCGTCTCACATCGCGGCGGATGGGACAGACAGCGCGGGTTTTCCATTTGAGGAACGCTGAGCGATGCAAAGTGAGACATACTTGCCGCGGGGGCAATTAGTAATTAACCCTGCTCACGCACCTCACTGGAGCAGCACATTAGTTGCCCCCCGCCGGGGTCCCTGTGTCACCGTGGCCGCGCAGACCTGGCCCTCCCAGCTCCGCGCGTCCCGCGGGGCACCCCCTGCCCGAGACCCTCTCGCGACATCGTCTGCCGGAGGACCGACTTCCAAAACTTTCTCGGCTGCCTCGAGCCCCGGGCACGCCCGCAAAGGCGGGCTGGACCGGGGGGATGCCGGCCCCGGGAGCCCGTGGGCAGCTGGGGCCCTGGGGCGGGTGGCGCGCAGCCCACGGTCCCGCCGGGCCGGTACACGGCTGCCGGAACCAGCGGCCCGGCCGGGCGCTCCCCGCCACGTCTTCTCAAACTTGTCTCGCGCTCGGCCGGGCCGGGCCCCGCCAGAGCCGAGCTCGGCTCCGCTGCGGACAGCGCTGCCGCCGCCGCTCACCCCGTCCCGTCCCGTCCCGTCCCGCCCCGTCCCGCCGCCGCCGGCCCCGCTCTCCCCGTCCCGCCGCGGCTGAGCCGCGCTGCCGTGCCCGCCTCCCGCCTTCCCCCCTCGTCCCACAACAGCGGAGCGGGGGCGGCCCGGCGACCCCTCTCCCCGGCCGCGCCGCCCTGGGGCCGCCACCCGCCCTTACCGTGCACCGCCACCGCCGCCGTGCCACGGGCCGCCGCTGCCATCCAGCCGCGGCTCAGCGCGGGCCTGCCCCGCCCGGCGGCCCCTCGGCTCCGCCTCCCCCGGCCGGCCACGTCGGTCCCGGCCTCCCCGGCACCAGCGCCGCCGCCCCGCCGGGACCCGCCACCGCCGCGCTCGCGCTTCCGGCTGCCCCCCGGCGGGGCGGGAGCGGGGATCCCGGGGGCACGGCCACCCGGCGGAAACTGAGTCCTTGGAAATACAGCGAGGTGTCCGCACACATCCCCAGCGCGGGCTGCTGGGGCAGAAACACGCGCGCTGTGCGAGACCTGCGCTTCTGGAACGTGCTGGCCGAGAGATGTTTGCTTTATTTTTTAATCTCTCTAAGTGGATTAATAATTCTTTGGGTTACAGATGTGTAGAGACAAGCACAGTGGAAACCGGTTTTTGAGTAGAATTTCTGGAAGTTGTTAGAACAGAAAAAAGAATGGCAGCCTCCTCTAGGGCTGAGCCTAGAAATGCTTTTAAAAGATACAATGACTTTTAAATATACTTGCCTCGTCCTCGCAGGTTCGTTACAACCTTCGTGATGATACCTATGTAACCCCAGAGCTCCGTAGCATTGCGTCCTGACTATTTAGTGGTGGAGAACACCCACGGTTCTTACAGAGATTTGCAGAGACTGCATGTGCTTAGGAAACTAGGTCGGATGAGAATAAAGATTGACTTTTGTACAAGCCAAGCTAGTTTGGATCTATATTGTTTCCAGTATAGACACTTTCCAAAATGTACTGATGTACCTTTTAGTTGCATCTCTTACCATCTTCCCTGAGAGATAGAACTTGTTTCTTGCTCCAGTTTTTGAAATGAATTCCATTCCCCAAGGAGGCAGTGCTGATGCCGATGCTTCTTTCTACGATCTCATGACATCATACCTAGTTCCATTACATCATACCAGCGTCGTGCCCTGGAGCAGGAGTTAGGAGTTAAGTCAGCCACAGTCACCTGCAATGGCTTTCTGCATTCACGTAGTGGCAGCACAGTCCTACAGGCTATGCTCTGCAAATGCAGTTAAAGATAAGGTGTATTTTTCTCACATGCAAGGAGAATGTCTGTATAGGAAGCTCAATTTCGAAAGCAAATTTTTAAAGAAAAAGTGTTTCGCATTTTGTTCTCAAATTGTACAATCTGTAGTTCTTCTGTTCCACAGCTGCCTTCCTACTGTCTGAATAACTATCATCAGCCTTCCTGAGCCTTGCTCCAGTAACACAGTTCCCTGTGCCGATGGATCATAGCTGTGACTATCACAGTTACAACAGGCATCTCCTCAGGTAAACCAAACCACGCTGAGAACTTCAACTATTGCAATCAATACTGGTACCATGGTTTCAGAGAAATGAGTGGGAGTTTGCTTTTGACTTCAGCAATGTAGGAATTCACTCCAAGACTTTCAGTTTTTTTGACAACCTACCATAAGTCAGCACAGGAAGAATTCTGGTTGAAATGTTCACTCAGGAGCTCATGTCATCAGGTGTCAGCTGCTAGTACACTGTACATCAAATAGAGCTTTTACATGGTTGGTGGCTGTGTATCGAATTTTCAGTGATAGTCTAGAGATCAGTATGGAAAAATCAGAGTCCAACAGGCTTGGTCCAAAATTTGGTATTTTGTCACAACTGGAACAGGGATCTGGAATGTTCTCCTCCCTCCTGCAAGCCACAGAACCACTTCAACATGATTTATGTGAAAATTACATTTATGTTTCTGTATTCTTTACTGAATTGTTTCCTCGGGGGGGGGGGGAGCAAAACCAGATCACTTCTAAATGCAGACTAACAAAACCAGACACCAGTTCTTTTTAACTTGTAACTGATTTTCTTGCCTCCCCAATGTCTTTACTTGGATGTCTCCAACGCTTACTCTTGTTTTCAACCTTTGTGGTTTCTTGTGTCATTCTTTCAGAAACGGGGAAAGGCAGGCAGTTTCCAGGAAAAAAAATAAATTATTTATTGGTATCCATGAAGACAGAGACGTGGGGTACACCTCATGCATGGCCCCCGAATGCTGACACGTTATGCATCCATAAAAGCCAAGAGATATTGAAATATTTCCCATGGAGCATGGCAAATATCTTTGTCAATTAATTTGGTTACTGGAAAATTGTAACTCAAAAGTATTAGTCAACTATTTTGATTTTATTAGATTATCAGATTTTATTGTTATTATCTTTAAAGTCCTACTTTGATCGATAAAGGAGTATACTATTGTCTGGGTCACCCATCTAAAAAATTCGTCTAGAGTATTCCAGTTGAAAAAAAAAATTGAATAAATGTAAAAGGAAACCCGGAAAATCAGTTATTCTCACTCTGCCGCTTGGTTCTTGACGCGACAGGAGCGGTAGCTCTCAGGCTCGGGATCATCCATCCTGCTGCCGCCGGAGCTGCAGTTGTGCGGAGACACCGCAGGGCGGCACTGCCCGCCCGCCGAACGGCGCCGCCGGGACCAGCGGGGATCGCGCTGAGCGTCTTCCAGCGGGAAAGCAGGGAATTCCACAGGCCTCGGGGCAAGGAAGTTATACATCTAGTAGGTTAGATATGATCTTTCGCACAGCGACTGGACACAAGTAACTAAACCCAAGCATGGCACTACGTGAGTGGCCTTGATAAGGCACTTGAACAACGCGGGCAGTTAATGGCACCTGACAGCTACAGCCGGGCGATGGCTTGTTGTACCTGTCCCTGGTGCGCCCAGTCGGGTTTGTGGAAGGAGGCTGGTGCGGCTGTACCGCTGGTGGTCTCTCCCCATGAAGACGAGGCGTTGTGCTGGCAGGACACAAACAACCCGAGCCCCGGGATAGTGCTAAATCTTCCCCCAGTCACTCCAGTGCCGTGGGAGGCTTTCCTTTAGCCAGGCACAGCCTCAGTGGGATTTAGACCTCGAGTGCCTCAGAAAGCTTGGCAAACATCTGCTCTGGTTGAAGGAGGGGGGCTCTGCGGAGGAGCCCGGCTCTCTTGCCACCGCGGGGGGGTGGTCTTCCCTAGGAAGATATTTTGGCATCTGAATTTCCACCACAAAACTTGCTAATAAAGGGATCAGAGTGCCTTAGTAAATTCATGCTTCCTCACACCTAATAGTGCTCTCTGTACTCTGTCCCCGGGATCATACTCTTTCTTATTTTATAGTCAGAAGCTTGCTTTTGAAAGAGTGTGGGACAGGAACAGTGCCCTTAAAGCAAGCTAACTGCAAAGAGAAGGTGCCAGAGCCTCAGCAAAATCTCTGGAGAGGTCACATCAAAACATTTCTAGAGGGCCGAGTGTAAGATTAGATGTTAAGCACTGACAGATAGGGCATAGGCAAGCAGAGAAACAGGGGCAGACCATGAATGTGGACAGGGCAGAAAGATTTTTAAAAATTCTTCCCAGTTAAGTTAGTTAGGCATTGGAAGAGATGTCCAAGGTTTCTGTGGTATCTCTTGGAGAGTTCAGCTGGCCTTGACCTTGAGCAACCTGATCTATTTGTGAAGCTTTGAGCAGGAGACTGGACAAACTGACCTCCCAGACGTCCTTTCCAACATAATGTTTTCTATGATCCCCTGGTTGAGAAAAAAAAAACAGTATCAAGGGGTAAGTAGTAAATCAGAGAGAGGGCCCTCTAAGTGTGTGAAAGGAGCTGTGAGGCCACAGCAGTAGGCATTTTTGCCCATTGTTTGGTGGGCAACAAAGGCAGTAACACTATTGCCTGGAAGTCCTGCTCTGACTCATCCCAGGAGACATTTCTGCAAGGCACAGCAGAAAAGGAGAAGTGACTGCTGAGCCCTGAAGCAGGGGGGAGGAGGGGAGCTGGCCCCATGGAAGCTCAGAACAGGGAATTTTAGTCTTACTCATCATATTATTTTTATATTTGGGTTTTCAGATGTAAACCTCAGTATTTCTGTCAGCATGTTAACTCTGTGTGCACCTCAAGTTTGTCCACTAGCTGCAGTGACTCCCTTCTGCCTTACTCCGTGCACAGACACACAACTTCCAGCTGGGAGCTCAGTTTGACTAGCACTTTACCAGTGTTTGTAAGCAATAAATGAACCACCTGGCCAGTGATGTTTAATCTGGGCAGAATTCAGTGTCACGCTGGAGAAAGAAGAAAAAAGGCGGGCTTGGTCTGAGAAAGATATAGCCAGAGAGCAGGTTAGGGCAGATGAGTCAAATGTGGCAGATGAGCCATAGAGGATTTGCAGAAGTTGGAAATGAGATTCATGCTGAAAAGGTGATCTACCTAGTCTTAACAAATGTAAGCAAGAAATGGAAGGGAAACCTAAATGATCATGAAAAACAAATAGTGTTGGAAGGGCTAGCAGAATCTAAACCTCTAGCAGAAGACCAGCACGAATTCTTGACTGAGGTTTCAGACTTTAATAGTGAGGCCACAATAGTACCCTGCCAAGCTAGGTGTCAGTATGTGTTGTGTGTGATACACGATGGTCTTTATCTTATATCTAAATGTAGTTAGTTCTGGGTTCTGACCATGAAAGAGGGTTTTCTTATGTTTTTCAATGCTTGATAATGAAACCCCTGATTTCTATAACCTAGCACATCTTCTACATGCCTCCAGGGTACAGCCCCAACTATGGTTCCTTCACTTTAGTTGACAGAGGACAGGCTGCAGTTCTATATGGATGTTTCAGTATCAGTGTTACAGGCAAATAAATACTTCATAATCAACATTCACACTTTCATTCTCAGCACATTCTTCCCTAGTGAAGGCCATATTCTGAACCCTGGTGCCAAGATTCAAACTCTCAGTTACTGCAAGTAGTGAGACCTGTGCTGTCACTCACCTTGAGTGCTGGAGGCTTCAGACTGTACAGAGCTACATAACCTGTAAGAGGAGCAGCCATCACTTGGCAGAGCTGTAAGTGAGTAGTTGTAAGGCGTGGTATGCATAGAAGACTTAAATACCAGGCCCCTGAAATGAAGTTGTTAATGGAGTGCAAAAGGATCTCCAAAGCAGTACTACTGTGGTTCAGAACAATGCCTACCTCAAGCCAGTAGAGAAAAAATTAAATTCTCCAGATTATTAAATTCAGGAGGATCCATTATTAGCATTGGCCACTCAAATTCTAAGTACAGTGGTTACAGCCTAGTCCAGTTTTCTTCTAATGAGGAGGTCATGACAGTGTAGAGGTCAGTGGTTTACAGTCTCCTTCCAGACTCTTGATTAATCTGTGCAGTCTCCATTTGGGTAAAACACAAAACTACTCAGTAGGTTACAAATCGTTCTGTAAAAAGACCAAGAAGAACATCTCCTGCTACGTTTCAAACATGCTGCATTATGAAATAAATTCTCAGAGACGGAAGAAAACTATGAGATCAGGGTTTTTCCATTTCTGTTTGTCTAAGGTGACAGAAGCTGTATAAAGCTGGCACTAAAAAAAGCACAATTGATAGCGAAGTTCATCTGCGGTGCTCAAAGTAGGTGGGGGAAGCCCTTTTTTTTTTCTTTTCTAGTTGACAAAGAAGCCCAGGACTGGGGCAATAGTGAGAGTGTTACAGGCAACACTGAAACTTAGTAGCAGACATTATGGAGGAGGATGCAGAAAAAGAATAGCAAAGAGAATTGTCACTGAATTGCAACTAACATTCACAGCACCATGTTACCAGCAATCTGAGAAACTTGATGTTTTGGTTAAACAGAACAATTCACATGCAACATCCAAGATGAGCAGTTCACTGCACAGCAACGCTTTCCTGGTGCTATGATCAAGGATAGAAATATGCAAGCAGAAGTAAATTTACCAGAGACATCAAGAGGATTAGTAGAAGAAGGAAACAAGCAGCCTGGGGCAAGAAAAGTTGTGTAGATACCAACTCAAAGTAAGTCTTAGGAGGAGGAAATTGGGATGCAGGCATAGCATCTCAAATATGAAGTCTATAAAACTGATTTTAGTTGGATATGGATGGTATCAGATACAACAGTGATAGAGAAAAGACAGCTGAGAAAATGTTTTAACCAGCCATATATTTTTATATTCATCCTCTGTTTCTGAGCTTCACAAATCTTTCTCTATCAGAAATGTGTTATACTCTGAACACAGCACATTCTTTGCCAGCACAGGCCTTTACTTAAACTGTGCAAATGCATCTGCTGGTTGGCAGAGCCAGTGGCATACTAAAGATCACAGATCCTGACTTTGAAAGCTTATCTACCATCCTCTTTTCTTGCTATTGCCACAGATCTCTTCTCAGCAGTCTGGGGCTTTGCTCCCTGAATGGGGGGCTTGTGCTACACAGGTGCCCACCCCTGATAACACAGCTGAGGAGCCCAGAGGAAGTTATACAAGATGCTTTTGTCAACACTCCTTCCCACACAGACCATCTCCTGTCTCCTTTGTTACTGTAAATTGACATCAGAGCTGCTGAATCATGATACAGTAGTCACAAAAATGTTATTTATGTTGTAGAAACAAGGCCCCCTCCCTCTCATTGTTTCCTACCTGTGTCAAAATGGAGTCACTGATTTTTATCCTAGCTCCTCCTGCACTGGCACTTTAGGTGAAGTTGTTTGAGTTCTCCTCCTTCAGGCTAAGATAAAATACATGTACAGATACAACCAAGATTTGATTCTGGCCTGCTAAAAGACGGTGCTGAGCAGACACTGTCTGGACAGTTCACCATGAAAAGCCATTTGGAACCAGTTTCTGAGAGATCTGCTTACAAGGTCAGAGCCCCAAGGGAATTTTTCAAATGATACACCGTACATTTGAAAAGCTGACCTCCCACAGAGAGGACTTATTTCCACTATAAAAATATTTTGTTAGGGTGCTTAGTTACAACAGGCTTTATTCCTAAGCCTGTAGATGGAGGTGAACTATGGTTTGACTTTTCAGCACTGTAACTAAGTTCCTAACAAACCAGGATGTTGAGGAAAGAAAACAGTGCCGTATCTGGAAAGAGATGCGTGGAATAGAACAACTTGCAAAGCATGAGACAATGTAGAAAGCCACAAGAAGGACATACAAAAGACAAGAAAGAGACAGGAGGTGACATGGTTATGGTCAGGGAGACACTGATGACCAGAGACAAGAAGTTACCAAAATATTTAAAACATACAAGGAGCAAGACTGAGTTACGTCAAAGAGAAAGTGTGAGAGGCCTGGCAAAACGCAAGGAAAGCCAGAGATCATTATCAAGACATCAAAAAACTTAATGATTATCAAAATTTTCTATGTATAAATTCATAAGCATTTAAAATTTTTATGTGCAGATAAATACTTTTCAAAGCCATATCTTCATAGCCCAGTGAGATTTAACTTTCTTACTTTAAACTAATACATAGGCTCCATATAGATTTGCTAAAGTGTTCAGGGGAAATGTCCAGACTTTGACTGCATAAACAAATTTATCAGGAAAAAATACCTATGGACCTCACGCAGAAATGCAATTTGAAATTATGACATCAGTTAAAAAAATCTAGAAAAATTCACAAGTTAATTAATTTAATTCACAAATGACAAGAGAGTTCTAATTTCTCACCAGAATCCTATTCCTCTTCTGTTCTCTTCCAAATTTTTATTTTACAATTAGCTAACAAACAAAGTTATACTATGGAAAGTTAAACTATGGAAAGCAATAAAAATTTCAGTTCTTTATTTATTGAGTCTTTCCCACAAATTATGACTCACCCTAGGATTATCAAAGTACATAATGAATTCAAAACATCAAATTACTCTGGAATTGTGACATAATGTAGCCAACAGAAATAATTGATTTTCAGTGCATTACAAAATTGTTATTGTTACTATTTTAGCAGTAGGTGAGAACAACATTTGGCTGAATTACACATGGGCAATAAAAAAATCTTGTAACCTAGCTTGAAATCAAATAAAAAAAGTGAATGACAGAACATATAGAAGAAATTACCGAAGAGAAAAGAAGCTAAATTAAAAATATATGCTACTGATTTATATTAACTGTGTGACTTGGGTCATGTGAAAAATTTCTTTTTTAACAACAAATGAAATCATCCTCCTTTCTCAATTCAACTATCATTGTTTGTCTCGTAGCACTCCAAAACACAGGACAAAATTTAAAATACTTGCAATACTGAGTGGCTAGCTAAAAACAGACCATAAAACTCTGCATAAACTTCCTTATCATGTGCTTTATGTATCTCATAGTTTCAAACATGCCCATCCCGATTCTATTGAGAAAACATCCTGTTGTACCACTGGTATACAAATGTCTGTAAAACTGCTGGAATATCATTGGCTGTTGAACTAACATCCCTTTGAAACAGTGAGCCTATGCTAAGTAAAGTCGGCACCACTTTTGCTACTGTATTTCCATTAAATGTAGGGCATTTAACTGATAAAAGGTGAATGACAGCAGTGACAGTGGGAGCAAATCCTTGCCTCTATTTTTTTCCAGACTAGCACGGATTTTAAGGCCTGTAGCACAGTTTCAGCTGATTTTTCTCTGTGATGATAGCATTTAGTGCTGATATGGTTGCTTTTTTTTTCTTTAATTAACAGATCTCAAAAATTTTACTCTTCTTTAGACACAGTATTTATCTTCAAACAAGGCACTAAACATATACCTCCCATGACCAACAGGGAAAATAAAGGCATACAGAGTCCAAGTGGCCAAATAGTGAGTCAAGGAGCCAGAAAATTAACCCGATATCCTAGATTACAAGCCGGATCCTAAACAGTGGATTGTGCTCTCCTAAGTCAGAATTTGCTATTCCATTTTCTTTTATAAAATCTACATTTCCACAAATGTAATTCAGATGTTACAGATAGCTAAAGTGACATTTTTGCAAGTATTTGAAGACTGAAAGAGAACACCAGAGGTAGTAGGACAAGATCTCGAGAAAGACATAATCAGGAAAAGAGCACAGCAATGTGGCTTTAATACAAAGACAGGTAAAAACATAGGAAAATTTTAGGAATCTGGAGGGTGATATTATTGGAAGCGGTAGTTTAGTCACCTTTCATGTTTAGGAGGAGTTATTTATAGCTCTTTGTTTTCCACGTGGTTTGCTGTGGGACTTTGACAGAAAACACATGGTTTTCTATGTCTGGCAAGATGAAGCAGATGACAGACTGGGCTTAAGAGCCAAATGAGACTTCAGTGCTCTGATTTTGCCAGTGCAATTAGTAGTTTTCCAGCTGTGGCTCTTCAAAAAACTTCCATTCTCTATCTTTAGTAGTTTATAATATGGAAAAATAAAAGGGTTTATATTTGAATTGAATATTCTTGCACTCTGAATGTCAATGAAATTTATCCACTTACACATGGAACATTTATTTGGGATTTTTTCCTCAGAATTAGTTTGAAATTGGTCTGATTATGAGCAGGAAATCAGGATGATCCAAATACAGACTTGTCACAAGCCTCTAAAGTTTGAGCTTGTGTTTATCAACCGTTTAACACTCTCCATTCCTAAGGGACTGAGAGGATAAGCAGATGGTCTGCAAAGCAAAACTGTAGTATTTGAGGCTTGAAGGGAGGGAGACATAGATCTTGCATTCTATTTAATTCCTCTAATGATTAAGGCATGCATCCATCATTCAGCAAATGGGCTGCAAAATAGTTGTTCCTAGTCATCATATACCTGTCCTAGGATGGGTTTTGTCATGCAGTTGATGATCATTTTTTGGATAACACTGAGCAAAATGATAGCTTGACAGGTCTTTCAAATACAGAGGATAGGCCTGCTTCTGTTGCGGGACAGATGCAAGTTCAAATTAAAAAAGGTGAGGCAGAGATTAATATCTGAAAATGCATTTTGCCTGAGAGACTATTTAAGAAGCACAAAATCTTAAAGTCAACCACATCTGTCATAAAGGAGCTGCCTTTTCAGTCTGCTAAAAGGGGGCTGGCCCTGCTAACAGACAAGGAGATGGTCTCAATGCACTAATGGTTCTTTCCATCCAAATTTCCTGTATGTGTCACAGCTGCAAGTCTATGCAGCTGTCTCTGGTGGTTTTTTATTTTTGCCTCCCCCATCTCATGTTTATAGATCGTTTATCATTTTATGTTGCATACCAAGGAGATAAAGAGCAAGAAATACTATTCTGATTTCTGCAACATATTGATCACGGAACCCTCAACAGCCATGTATCTGTCCTGTTTGTTAGTGATTAAATAGCAAATACCAACACATTCTTAGTCAGACAAACCTCTACCCATGGGCTTTAGATTTGTTTTCTTTTTGTTCTCCAGGCAGGTCAGGGATTTAGCCCCTGCCAAAGGCTTTAGAAGATCCTGCTCCTTGAGAACTTGAGTAAGCAACCACTCTTCCCCTGTAGAGACGAGTTACAGAGAATGCGTAAAAGAGTAACCATCAGTTTCCCTGTTTATTCGTGGGGTCCAACAAATTTCAAATCAGATGTGGGGTGATGTGACCATGTAGTAATGGAACTTTCTGGAAGCTGCCACCAGCCTTCAGGTACAATGCATATATCCCCTTGAGGCATGAGGGAACACTGTTTTTAGTCACAGGTGCCTTCTGGCAGACTGGAGCAGGTGCTATCACCCTCTGATTCCTCCAACTTTCTCTCATTTCATTCAGCAGCTGTTAGTCAAATTCAGTTCTCATCACCTAGGGGTGAAGATTAAAGCTTGGGACAAAAAGAAATGACTGATGAAAAGCCCATCCTGACCACTCTGAAGCTCACACTGTGGCAGGTAGTAGACTGGCACTAGTTTGTAAGAGTATTGCTCCATGATTGTCAGTCCTTGTGCTGTCCACCCATCTTGTGTTCATGTCACCTTCCTTTTCCTTTTCCATTCTTTGGGCAGACAGACCTCAGTTGCTGAGTGTTGCTTCAGTGTAAAATAACACGTGGTGCTTGTGGTGTGGGAAGGAAGCTGGCTGTGAGAGATAAAGGTTTGAGGTTAAGAGCAGACCGACTGTTATGCTCCTGGGGCTTTGCTGCTCTTTGTATAACCTTGGTGTGGCTGAGTGATACAAATCAGCACTACCTTTTCTGATAAAATCCATCTACCAGAGGCAAGCAGCAGCCATACATCCACATCTTTTTGTAGTTTATTACAGCCCTGGTGTTCCAAAGGGTTTGGATAGGTCAAAGGTTAATTTTCCATTATGTTGCTGGAAGAGAGTGATCAAGTTTGGTTAAGGCTCAGAGACTTAGGAAATAAACCGAAGAAAGAAAAAATATCAGAGGACTTGCAAGAACCAAAAGCCTTCAGGGAAATTCCAAGATTGCCAAAGAAAAGAACAATTGCTGAGAATGTTTGTGCAAAACCACCATCTTCTTCCTTCCCACAAGGATTAGTACAACTCACTTTGAAAGAGAAAGAAAGAATCAAGAGAGCAAGAAACATTTAACCCAGCTGCCCCACTCCGCAAAACCCCATTGCTTTACTTCACCCAAAGCAGCAGGCAGAAATGCAAAATCATGCCATTTGTGACCTACAGAAACAAAGCTCAGTGTTTGCATGGGTGGGGGAGAGAGAGAGACAGTCAACCTTATCACCAACTGGAAAAAATGCAGAATAGAAATGCCCTGGTAGCTTTTTTTTAAATTATTTTTATTTTTAATTATTTTTTCCTTCATACAAGCTATACTTACTTTTCCTCACAGGAATAAAAATCTTAAATGAAGCCAAGCTTCATTGTACACAACAATAGGGATCAAACGTGGTTTTGAAGGCTAGAGACTGAAACTAGTGGTTCTGGAAGGTGTTGTGTCAAAATCAATCTTTAACTCTTCAGTGGAAAACAATAATTAAAATTAAGTCATGAAGCACTGAAAGAACAGAGAAGATCTAAGCTGATCTCTTCAAAGTGCTTCTTAGCCCATCTTAAAAAAAATCTTCTACCTCATTTTCTGAAATTTTTTGCAGAAAAGAAAGTTTTTACATTCCTCAGAGCTACAGAATAAGCAAGTGTGGTTTATCAGGCAGGTCTATGGCAGCTGCAGTCTCTTACTTTGCAATGTCCAGATCAGAGCAGACATTGTCCTCAGACAACCTTGTTCAACCATTCTGTCGTCTGATTCAGACTCAAGCTGTCTGCTCTAAGGGAAAAAGTACTGTGGGCATCTGCATAATTGAAACCTGAGGCAAGCAGAACGTTAAATAAGGCTAAAATTGCTAAAAATTTTCACAAAGAAAGGAAACAAAAATCCGCTCTTTCTCTGAGGTCAGCTTTGTCCTGAACATCGCTGTAGTTCTGTCACATAATCCTGACATAAGGAAGTTACTCCCTCTAAGAAAATTTGGTGGAACCAAATGGAATTGGAATGTAGAAACCCTGTAATTCAAAACACACTGTTTACATATTTTAGATACTGGTTTTATTAAAGTTAATAAAGTATTGCTGATTCTATAAAATACTTTATAGATCATATTCACCTCTGAAGATCAGATTATTTACTGGTAAAATATCAAGTAGTCTAACTGTTCCAACAACAGCAGTTAAAATCAGGAGAGCTCAGCACCTATGAAAATCAAGTCTGAAGTGTGTAAGAGGAGAACAAACTGTTTCCCTTTCACACTGTAGAAGCTGTAAACAATGACATTAAACAAAATTATGCATCCGTTAATGTAATAAAAATATGATTTGAACTAAGATTGAATCGAGAAATTGATGGACTAAAATACACATTATTCTGAAAGTGATGAAATTCTGTTTTGTGCTTTCAGCCTTCCTTTTGTTTTTCTTCTTCTCCATTGTTCCAGTTCTTTTTTGATCTTTCGGTTTTGTCGATGAACACAAACAACTGAACAACAGAATAACCAAATAAATCTGAACCATATTTCACAGAAGGATTTCTAAAGAGTTCTAGTTTAGCTAAATTAGGTCATGAGGTGTTAAAAGAAGCTGCTGACTTCTGAAAATACAGTAAAGATACCACACAACTTGAATGTAACCTTGCCAGTTAATTTAAGAGAACAAACGGACAGAATGAAGTGTGTAGAATAATTTTCAAAAAAAACCCCAGATGGGTTTGAAGCAGAGAATGTGTGATACAGAATGGCTACTGGAGAAGTGGTGCTTCCTCTTGCTCTCAGTGAAGGTCTATAGATCAATGCATCAAGGCTTTACCTGAGACCTTCTATATTCTTGGTAACAACAGCTGAAAGAAAAACTAGAGGAACCAGCTCAGAGTCTGCCTAGGCAGAGCCCTAGGCAGGAGGGATACCAGCAGCTTGCAACTTTGGAAAAGTTCTCTCTGAAAAAACAGTAAGAAAAAATTGATTGAAATCCAATCAAATGTAACTCATGTTGCCTCCTGTAGGACAGATTTTGTTCTTCAAAACACTGATCATGTCTATATTTTAAAGACTGTTTTTCATTTTCCAATCTGCAACCACATGATACAGTTTAATATAAGTTATGTCTTTGTTCACGGAGGGTATTTTTTCTAGCTTTAAGGGCAATTTTGTACCTCTTTGACTTGGAAAGGGCTACGTCAAATCCAGTAAATCTATGCTTTCTCCAATGAGAGGCACAGGAAAAGTCTTATGACAAGAACCTCTCAGTTTCCTAAGCACTTAAAAGTCACTAGTCGTGAACACTTTAGGGTTCATTTGCATAATGAACCCCTTTCCTTCTATTTCTTGCCTCACACAGTAGATTATTTTCATACTGCATATTAGCTCACTAATAAGGTACAAATTTCAGAGACCATAATCTAGTCTAATAAGCACACAAAGCTTAAGAGGACTTAAAACCCCTGGTTTCCCAGATCATCTTCATTGGCTCTGTGTTTCAGTGCAATGAAAATTAATGATAATGTGTGATTTTTCCACTCAGATTTAAATTATTATCTGTAGATGTTAATAACACTCAGTTTGGGCACATCATAAGGAAAAAAGTCAATCTCAATAAGTCTTAAGCATGAAACAGGTTTAGATGAATCACCAGAATTCTGGAAAAAAACTGGAAACCAATTGTGAGTTGTAGTGAAAGTTGAATAAAATAATGAGGAAGAACTGGTGGAATAGTTTTTTTGGTTTCTAGTATGGGTTTTCATACTAACAGGCATGGTGAGTATATCCTCCTTGCTCAGGATAGGCTAATTTTCACATTTACATGGCTAGGAGTTCCAGAAGTCCAATCTTACGAACATGCACAATACTCTCAAGGGAACAGAATTAAATGTTGACCTCAAATTCAATTGAGTGATTTTTTTTTTTTTTTTGGAGTATGGATGCACACTGGTAAGACATATCTTGGAATTTAAGTATATGCTGATGTGTCCCCCCCCTAAAAAAAAACACTAAGCTCTTCCACACAAAATCTGTGACAAGTGTGTGAACTGGGATATTTTACTAGAAACAAACAGGATCAACCTTATATTTTGCCTTGCCTACCACCAAGTGAAAATGGTAACTATCATGGTTTTCAGGAGAAAAGACATAAACAACGCGGTAGTATTCTGCCTAGTAAACTTCAAGATTTTCATAATATTTTTAGAACTTTGAAAGTAACCAAGACACAAAATAACGAGCAGGGAGGGAGAGATGTTAGATCAAACTGGGGAGAATATGGATGTGTTATTTTTTGAACTAGTCATGTTGCTAATCTCTGAGCACATTTGAAATGAAAATTTATTTCATGGTAGGAAAAAGCCCACAGCTGTGGGAAAAATTCTGAGGTGTGTGCTGTTAAGAGTTGATGCAATGTGGGGAGTTACAAGACAAACTAAAGTCACCTGCTGAATGACTGAGCAAAACAGAAGCAATCTGTATAGAATGAGTTACTTCAGAAGGAAGTATAATGAAGTTTTCATCTCAGATTTGGTATTTTCAAAAGTAACCTGTGCTGGAAGTGTTATAAGCTCAATTCCAAAGCAATCTGGAGAACAAAAATCTGGATTGAAGTCTCTCCATAAAAAAGCAGCAGATAAAATATTCAATTTAATTTTGGTAGAGGTGCGTTTCAATTTGCCCTAGATTAAGTTCAATTGAACTGTGATAAAGAAGAGACTTAGGAGACAGTGCAGAGAGACAAAGAAATAAAGCATGTATCCACTCTGCTGAATAAGATATTTGTCTGAAATCCACATCCAGGCAAGATCACTTGAAGATTCTACATATAACTTTGCTGCTTTAGTAAAACCAAGCCAAGTTCCTACGGATGTTTCTCTAATGTTCTGATTACATTTTCTTCAAATCTACATTTAGTCTCTGTTTAGGACTTTCAGCACTCTTGCAATACAGCTCTTAATATTCTTTAAATTCCTGTAATGCTGAAGACTGGATTTCAGGAATCTGACTGCTTTTCTCAGTTTTGTTGAAGATAAGGGAATAATTGACTTTTACTGGCTAAATAAAAAAAAAAGGGGGGGAGGGAAGGAAAACTACGAAATTCATTTCCACTCTAAATATTCACAAAACAATTCAGAGAATTTAACAGGAATCTAGAAATTGTTTGGTTTCCAGGACCAGATTCTCAAATCTGCATTTATTGCACAAATTAAATATCTAACAGAAAAATAATTCCTAAATCTAGTCTCAATAGCTAACATCATCTTCCATTCCATTCTTTTGAAGCATCTTCTCTAACTCACAAATCCTGCTTTTTTAATGTGAAATCCTCTTCTAAAATTTTACTCACCTGTCATCCAGCATATAAATTTTCATTTTGTCCCTTTGATTTTGCAGAATAAATTTTCAAGGTGATTTTAGTACTCAAGCATATCAAAAAACCTTTTCAAATTTAAAATATTTTTACGTGTTTTACATGTTTCCTTTCTCTTTTGTTTGCTGTGTTGTACTTCTCTTTTAGCCATTCCAGTTCTATTCCATGCCCCACAGCACCCACAATGAATGGTGTTTTCTACTTAAGAGTAGTCCATCATGCACCTCTTTTATAGGCAGAATGCATTTTTATTCTGTGAAATCTTATGGTACAGTCCTTTCTCTGCAACCATGACAGTGAAAAATATTTTTTCTCTTTTAATATTAAAAACATCCAAATCACAAGATATACATATAAACCTCCACTCTAAACCCACCCATTTCTTCTGTGTTGCCAAGGAAATGAGTACAGAGTTAATCATTATGAAAATAGCACAATCCTCTCCACCTTCTCTATTTCAATCTTTCAGTCTGTCAGCTCTCCAGACAAGAAGCTTCTTACTGCATTTCCATACAAATTTTGGAGATGAAACAAAATCATTAAGAAAAAGTCATCATATTCTGAGTAAGAACATCCTAATATAGGGGATTTGAGCTGCAATGACTGAGAAACAGGACATGTTGGTGATTGAGTTAGGCTGTAGGGCCGAGAAAATGAAGCCAGGAATTGCACAGGCCCCCAAAGGTCAGCAGATTTCTCATCTCTTTCGCCGTCTTCTCTCAGTGTTCTATTAACATTTTGCAATAGATTCAGCAGCTAAGTTTTTGGGGTGGGTGTAAGAGCGCACCGCTTCCTGTGTGGCCGTTCTGCTTCCTGTTTTCTCAAGGCTGATGGAGACGAGCTGGCGGGGCTGCTGATTTTGAAACAGGGGCAGCTGCATGATTGTCTTGTGAGAGCACAGAATGAATCACCATCCCATTCTTAGAGAAAAATCCCAAATATTTCCAGAGTTGGAACTCTAACTCTGTGGCTTTGGGTTACCTGCTCTTTCATTGAGAAGAGTGTGGGGAATGCCCAGAGCACCAAATAGTCAAAAATCAAGAGCCAGACCACAACAGATTATGAGATAACTTCAGAATTCATATAACTTTTGGAAGATTTTCTCTGTTCACTGAATTTTCATTCTTTAAGCTACATCATATTCTCTGCAATAAGAGTAAGAAATATTTTCTTTTTTAATATGAAAAACAAAAAGTATCATGAGACTTTTAATAAAACCACAAGTCATAACAATAAATGGATAGGAAGGTCACTGAAACACAGAGCTACTTTTACACAGATTTTGATAAACATCCAAACAAAACAAATATTCAAACCATTGGAGGGTTCAAGGGTACGCAAAATTCAGTTTGTTGGTAAAAGAAGAGAGCCCTTTGGTAAAAGACAGGAAAGGAAGGGAAAATAAATTGGCAAAAGAAAAATCCTCTGCTGTAAGAAAAAAGGTACAGAATAAATCTATCCTATTGTAAGCTATATCTGGTTATTATTATTAAAACTTTAGCATCAATATGAGAGATTCCCCATAACTTTTTACAAATAACTACAATACAACCGGGATTACAGAAGATGCTTCCCTGAGTAGGATACTCTCAAAACCTAAAGAAATATTTGAAGAACCTGCTTGCAAGTGCAAACACTCTCCACCCACCTCAGCCCCCTTCACTCCCCAAAAAAGGCAATTAAATCAATATTCTGCTTAGAGCTTCAGACTCATACCAGCCCCTAGATTGTCTAGAAATCTGGAGCTAACACCAGTCAGCTAACATATGCTAATAAATATGCTTGAGAAATATTGTATGGACAAAGAAGTGTGCATTTTTCTGTACATTAAACTCAATTAAATATTAGTCTTTCCTCTGTGCATTAAGATATCCATCATAGCACTAGGCGTTTTTGGCAAACTAACATGACTTTTTTTCTTAACCTGCTTCAGTTCAGATCCAGGTTCCTTAGCCTGCTCCAGACTGTTTCATGATTAAAGTCTTAATCCATCGTTGTTATCAATTCCATGTCCAAAAGCAGTCCAGGTCTACATTTTGGAAACAAGACCTGTGCAAAATGGAAAGGAGACAGTGAGAAAATAAGAGCCTAGAAAATCTCTCTTAAGGCTGAAGGGAGTGGTGGTTAAAAGGAAGAACAGGGGAGACCCTCATGTGGGGAGATATGTGTGGTCACTCCTAACATTTTGAGCCAGCCCAGAAAGGAACAGACTAGTATTTAAAGCACATAGCTCTGTTACTCCTTGATCTCATTGTAAGCCTCATGCCTCAAAGGGATTGTATGTTCAACCCAACTGGCTGCCAAATGTTTACTTTAGGTTGGATATCTTGAACACACATACTCAAGCATACTTTTACATTCCATTACCTGTATGCTAACACCTCTACTTTTGAGCATCTATTTGAAGCTTATGCTACATTATCTAAGTTCTTGAAAATTCTTGCACATCATCTTCCACTTCCTGGACCCTTATACCCTGCTACTCTTGCCTGGTCCCCCATAATCTTAGACTGTGTTTTACATAAATATTCAATATGGGTGAATGTCCCTTTGCATTCTGAATTCTTGGGCCTGCCCTGAGTTTTCACAGAGAAGTGAATATGAAAGAGCTTGAGTTCCTCTCCCCACGCTGCATTTGTTTCACTTTCTCCTCTTTTCACTCACTGATTTAATCTGAACCTCTCTGAGCTCAAATGTAGGGTTTCTGAGTTCCCAGTTCTTAGGATGAAGACATTGGCACTGCTGGAGTATGCAAGCAATGAAGACACCCTGTTAGATATCTTCCTGATCTGCGTCAGTGCCTCTACCTTGAAACATTAATTCCTTTAGTCACATTTTTTTCTTAAAATCTTATCAAGCCTGCTTAGTGGTATCTACATGGGGGTTTGCATATACAACACTGGAATAGGAAAGGGAACATCCCACTTTCACTACCATACCACTGAGCAAAACATATCTTAGAATCAGTCTATGGTGCATTATAAGATAACTTACTTATTTTTCCTTCCTAGCTTTAAAAGCAGAATGACTTCAGTTCTCAATCACACACAGTTTTGACTGTCTGGCATGCAGCTCAGTCTGCAGTAATATGGTTATTGTGGGGCAATTACCTATAACCCTTACTGGGAGGTTCACAAACTGGAGAAGCAGTGTAGAGAGGTGCAGACAGGTCTTGAAACTTAAGAGGAAATGCAATGCCAAAAGACAAGGAGGGTGGTAAAGCAAATGTGGATGGTAGTAAAAAAAGAGAAAAATCTAGAGATATGTCATCTATGGATTTATCAGTGTCCATCACTTTGGATGATATCATCACATTATGAAAGACGCTAACTTTCCACAAATGTCCAACGGTGTTTTCTGGACCTGAACACAGCAGATCAAGTCACATAATTTTGTGATTACTGATGTACAACAGTAGTTCCAAAACTTCTGCATGAGGAAGCAGGCCTTTACAGACCTGTGTGTTAAACCTGCTCAGCCCTTTGAAACCACACACCATGAGTGACAGAGCCCATGCTGACCAGAAAGGCAGGCTGCTATCTGGAAATTAGCTACCCAAGGCTGCTACAATTCCGTGGCTTAACCATCAAGTCAACTGTCAGGCAGCTGGGTGGGGGTGGGGACATTGCAGTGTTATTATGAAAGTTGTTTATCCACTGATTATCAGCAGTGAGAATATACATGAAATACCAGCAGGCTTTTACAGAAAGAGCCTCTGAATTGCATTGTGGTAACAGACAGTGCACTGTGTCCATGGTTTGTGCTCCAGCAGAAACCTGTGAATAAGTTAACTAAAAACAGTCCTACTACTCCTCTCTTCTTTCGAGGCTGGATAAACACAGACTGATCAACACCAATGTAGACAGCACTAGTGAAGTGTGGAACATGGGAGTTCTAGGGAAATAATACATATGCAATGTTGGACAGTCTGGAATCTTATTCTTTCCCCTTGAAGTAATAATGAGCAGAGTCCACTCAACACACTGCTAGTCTGCAGTCCTGTCCTTTCACATAACATTGATGTTTTTATTTCAGGTGGTTAGGTGGCATGAGCATGAATACAAGCTTGAACTTGTAACTATCAGTTAGATAAGTTTTAAGTCTGTTAAAGAGGGAAAAGTCATGGTGGCAGAATTTCCCAGAAATAAAAAATTCATATCACTGCAGAAAAGAACATATTTGTGAAAAATTGCAGGTCTGGGCTGAATGATAATTCAAAAGAAGTAGTTAGGAATTCAGGGCCCAATTATAATTTTCTAAGTAACCTCTTTTCTCTGCTCAGGACCAAGACCATGCATGTATATCAAACCTACAGGTTTTTTAATTTGGATAAAATGGTATGGAATATGGAACAACAAAAGCTTCTGTTCTCATGTAAGGGGCCCATAAAAAGATACTAGTACTTTCAAGAAGAAAAGTTCTTTTCTTTGTCTTGTTTTCACTCTTGCTCTTCAAATTGTTTTCCTTATCAAACTGGGAAATCAAGTAATTTTCTTTCAACACTGTAATAAGAAACTAGTAAAAAAATAACCTTCCTGGTCTGGGTGAAACTTCTTTGACTCCCTTCTATATATGAACCTAAGCAAATGCTGGAGACAGATACAAACTGAGCCACTACAAAATATGAACCGAGTAGCAAAGCTTAGCAACAAACTGTTACGAGGTATGTTTTCTGATTGTTTATGAATGGCTTTTTATGTAATTTAAAGAAATTGAGCCTATGGTAAATATTGATAAAAAAATATTTTGCGGAAATTCCTCACCTTTTCAGTCCAGTCAAATAAAATAAACATGGTCCCCTGAAATATATACAAAAAATCCAAAGATAAGTAATCTATTGATTTATTACTATCCAGAGAAGGAGAAGCTCTGTTGTAAAAAAGAATATTCCTCACCTGTGTGAGGCTGGTGAAAGCACATTATATTTGTGGTGAACTTGCGTGTGTGAAAAGCAATTTTTTGTCCAATAATTGATACTGAACAAGAGGTGTGCCCTTTATCCTTATACAGCTGGAAGAAAAATAAAGAAAACTTGTACCTTGTCTTTATAGCCTTATGTTCCACAACAAATCTAACATCTTATTGGTAAAAGGCATTTAACAAATGTGAAGGAAGAAAGAGGCTTGGGGATCCATGCACACAGAACCGGAAGAACCAGAAACTGCAGAAGAACATAATCACTTTAAAACAATTTCAGATGTTTTGTTCATATTGTTGCCAAGTGGATTCCCTAATGACAAATTAGCAATTTCTGACTGCTAGGATGATAACCACCAGAGTCCACACTACAGATTCTAGTAGAGGTCTCCTGCAAATCTAGCATTTAATCTGTCAGTCAGACCTCAAAGTAACGTAATGTAAATGCAATACATGTAAGACAGGCTGAGAAAACAGTTTTAGTCTCAGTGGAGTGTGCTAAAATGATAAAATAAGAGGAAGGTCCTGCTGGTTGACAGGATCTGTGAGAAAATGTCCTAGGATTCAGAGAAATTCTCTAGGGGTGTTTTCTTTCTTGGTGTGTTACAGTCACAAACTGTGTCTATACTGAACACATAGGAATTAAGTTTAAGGAAAAATCCCTGAGAGACTGTAAACTCCCTGATATTTAAATGAGCAGCTATTTTAGTTACTCTTGTATGAGGCTTTATTGTCACAAGATGACTCTATAAGGAGGATGTGCCAAGAGAGATTAGGTTTGGACAACTTGCCTCTTCTGGATTGACAGCAAAAATAAACAATTTTTAATGAAAAAGCAGTAAATAAACAGGCTATCACAGATTTGAAAAATTCAGCTCATCAGATATTTGTGTTTCCAAAATGAAGGTGGTTCTCTATAGAAAAATAAACATGAATCAGAGTTAAGAAGCGTGTAATGCCTTTTAAACTTAGAGGGACTACAGGCTAACATATCTAGTTTCAAAGTTATGTCTTGATTATTTAAAGAATGTAAAGAATAAAGATTTTGAAAATTAATGTGGGATGGATTAAGAATTTACTTGGAAAAAAACACTGAAAAATGGTTTACATTTAATTTTCTTGAAACAGTAGGGTATTGACTTCCTGATTTGGATTATTTTTCACGTTTCACTCAACCACCTTCCATCGGTGATGTTCCCAACACCAAGCCCAATATAATTCTTTGTGGTCAAGGCGAAAAATTTGTCCTTATTTCTTTGAAAGCATATCTAGTCCATTGATGATGACTGACCTTGAAGTTGTTCTCTATTCTTATCTCAGGAATCAGAGTTTTATGAGCAAGTACAATAACTGCATTCAGTTTTGATCTTTCTATGAACCAATTGGATCAGAAGAATAAACAGAAACATATTTAGGAAACTTTCCATGATAGCAGAAAGGCAGCTGGGAATGATCCCAGGTCTGTGTGCATTGTAATAGAACTAACTGTATTTGTTGAATGACAAGGGAGCTACACAGTGTCTCTCCCCAAGCCTACACATACTGGCCATAACGAAAACCTTTTCTTTTCCGACCTCATGCAAAATGGGAATGGAAAAAAAAGGGAAACATTCTCTGTAGGAGATTCTGAGAATAAGAATCATATCTGTTAGGCCATCCTTACATCTTCAAGAGGTAGCTTGTGGAAAGAAGTAATTTTAGTCTTTCCTCTCTTGAAGGTTTTATATTAATATTTCAGTGAGAAAAATAAATAAATAAATAAATAAATAAATAAATAAATAAATAAATAAA